>NW_012308359.1:0-2562 GCF_000151885.1 Dipodomys ordii | reverse complement strand
TCATCCTTATCCTTCTAGTTCTTCTGCTTTTCCTTCTGCTTCTCCTTCTGCTTCTGAATCTTCTGCTTCTTCTGATACTGCCTCTGCTTCTTCTGTTTCTTCTGCTTCTCCTTCTGCTTTTGCTTCTCTTTCTGCTTCTGCTTCTCCTTCTGCTTCTCCAGATTCTGCTTCTTCTGCTTCTCCTTCTGCTTCAGGTTCTGCTTTTTCTTTTTCGGCTTCTTCTGCTTCTGCTTCTCCTGCTGCTGCTTCTTCTGCTTCTCCTGCTTCTCTTTCTGCTTTTCCTTCTGTTTCTGCTTCTCCTTCTGCTTCTTCTCCTTCCTATGTTTCTTCTGCTTCTGCTTCTCCTGCTTCTGCTTCTCCTGCTTCTCGTTGTGCTTCTCTTTCTGATTCTCCTTCTCCTTCTTCTGCTTCTCCTTCTGCTTCTGCTTCTGCTTCAATTTCTCCTTCGGCTTCTCATTCTGCTTCTGCTTCTACTGCTTCTCTTTTTGCTTCTCATTCTGCTTCTGCTTCTCCTAATGCTTCTCCTATTGCTTCTGGTGCCCTTCCTTCTCCTTCTCCTTCTCCTACTTCTGTTTCTCTTTCTGCTTCTGCTTCTTCTGCTTCTCCTGCTTCTCCTTCTGCATCTTCTTCTGCTTCTGCTTCTCCTTCTGCTGCTTCTTCTGCTTCTGCTTCTCCTTCTTCGGCTTCTCCTTCTGATTCTCCTTCTGCTTCTCTTTCTCCTTCTGCTCCTTCTCCTTCTTCTGCTTCTCCATCTGATTCTGCTTCTTTTGCTTATTCTTTTTCTTCTGCTTCTGCTTCTCCTGCTTCTGCTTCTTCTGCTTCTACTGCTTCTCCTTATGCTTCTCCTTCTTCTCCTCCTCCTCCTCCACCACCACCACCACCTCCTCCTCCTTCTTCTTCTTCTTCTTCTTCTTCTTCTTCTTCTTCTTCTTCTTCTTCTTCTTCTTCTTCTTCTTCTTCTTCTTCTTCTGTTTCTTCTTCTTCTTCTTCTTCTGCTTCTCGCGCTTCTGCTTCTTCTGCTTCTCCTGCTTGTCCTTCTCCTTCTGCTTCTCCTTCTCCTTCTTCTACTTCACTTTCTGCTTCTGCTTCTTCTGATTCTCCAACTTCTCCTTCTTCATCTTCTATTTCTGCTTCTCTTTCTGCTTCTGCATTTCCTTCTGCTTCACCTTCTGCTGCTCCTTCTCCTTCTTCTGTTTCTCCCTCTGCTTCTGCTTCTTATACTTCTTCTTTTTCTTCTGATTCTGCTTCTCCTGCTTCTGCTTCTTCTTCTTCTACGGTTTCTTTTTCTGCTTCTTCTTCTCTTTCTGCTTCTGCTTCTCCTGCTTTTTTTTCTGCTTCTTCTGCTGCTTTTTCTACTTCTCCTTCTGCTTCTCTTTTTGCTTCTCCTTCTGCTTCTGCTTCTTCTGTTTCTCGTGGCTGAATTTCTGGTTCTACTTCTTCTGCTGCTTCTCCTTCTGCTTCTGCTTCTCCTTCTGCTTCTGTTTCTGCTTCTTCTCTTTCGGCTTCTCCTGCTTCTGCTTCTTGTCCTCCTCCTGCTTCTCTTTCTGCTTCTCATTCTGCTTCTGCTTCTCCTTCTGCTTCTCCTCCTTCTCCTTCTCCTACTTCTGCTTCTCTTTCAGCTTCTGCTTCTTCTGCTTCTCCTGCTTCTCCTTCTGCATCTCCTTCTGCTTGTGCTTGTCCTTATGCTTCTTCTTCTGCCTCTGCTTCTCCTTATCCTTCTTTTGCTTCACCTTTTGCTTCTGCTTCTTCTGCTTTTCCTGCTTCTCCTTCTGCTTCTGCTTCTTCTGCTTCTCCTTCTTCTTCTTCTGCTTTACCTGCTTCTCTTTCTGCTTCTCCTTTTGCTTCTCCTTCTGTTTCTCCTTCTCCTTCTTGTTCTTCTGCTTTTCCTACTGCTTCTGCTACAACTGCTACTGCTTCTACTTCTTCTGATTCTTCTGCTTCTCCTTCTGCTTTTGATTCTCTTTCTGCTTCTGCTTCTCCTTCTGCTTCTCATTCTGCTTCTCCAGACTCAAGATTCTTCTGCTTCTCCTGCTTCTCCTTCTGCTTCATGTTCTGCTTCTGCTTCTTCGGATTCTTATGCTTCTGCTTCTCCTGCTTCTGCTTCCCCTCCTTCTCTTTCTGCTTCTAATTCTGCTTCTGCTTCTTGTCTTTCTCCTGTTTCTTCTGCTTGTTCTTCTCCTGTTTCTGCATTTCCTGCTTCTCCTTCTGCTGCTCATTCAGTATCTCCAGCCGATATTCCTTCTACAGATCCATCTTCTGCTTCTCTTTCAGATTCTAATCCTGTTTCTCCATCACATTCTCATTCTCGATCTTCTGCTTTTCCTTCTGCTTCTGAATCTACTGCTTCTACTGCTACTGCCTCTGCTTCTTCTGTTTCTACTGCTTCTCCTTCAGCTTTAGCTTCTCTTTCTGCAATTGCATCACTATCTGATTATCCATAATCGGCTACATCTGCTTCACCTTCAGCTTCATATTCTGCATCTGCTACTTCCGGCTTCTGCTGCTATATGCTTCTCATGCTGATGCTTCATCTGCTACTCATGATACCCTTTCCACTTTTCA
>NW_012308358.1:0-2562 GCF_000151885.1 Dipodomys ordii | reverse complement strand
ACGGGGGACACAGCAGGACACAGGGGGTCAAAGTGTGAGACACAGCGGGACACAGCGGAGACAGAGAAGGGCCACAGCGGGCACACAGAGGGGACACAGCGGGACACAGTGGGACACAGCGGGGACATAGTGGGACACAGTCGGACACAGCGGGACACAGCGGGGGACACATCGGGCCACAGCGAGGGACCCAGCGAGGACATAGCGGGGGACACAGCGGGGGACACAGCGGGATACTGCGGGGAACACAGCGAGGATAGAGTGGGACACAGCGGGACACAGCGTCGATACAGAGGGGACTCAGCGGAGGACACAGCGGGGGACACAGCGGGGGACAAAGTGGGACACCACGGGACACAGTGTGACACAGCGGGACACAGCGGGGACACTGCGGGGACACAGCAGGATAAAGCGGGGGACACAGCAGGACACAGCGGGACACAGCGGGGGACACAGCGGGGGACAGCGTAGACAGAGAAGGGCCACAGCGGGACAGAGCGGGGCACAGTTGGACACAGCGGGGTACACAGCGGGACACAGCGGTCACACCGGGGACACTACGGGACACAGCGGAACACTGCAGGACACAGTGGGGACACAGTGGGACACAGCGGGACAAAGCCGGGGACACAGCGGGACACAGCAGGGGACACAGAGAGGACACATTGGGACACAGCGGGGGACACAGTGAGGACACAGCGGGACACAGCCGGGGAAAAAGTGGGACACAGCGGGGACACAGCAGTGGACACAGCGGGGCACAGCGGGGGACACAGCCGGACACAGCAGGGGAAACAGTGGGGGACACAGCGGGACACACTGGGACACAGCGCAGGACACATGGGGGACACAGCGGGACACAGCGGGGACACAGCGGGACTCAGCGGGGGACACAGCAGTATACAGCAGGACACAGTGGGGACACAGCAGGGACACAGCGGAAACAGCTGGACAGAGCGGGGACACAGCTGGGGACACAACGGGACACATCTTGGGACACAGCGAGGACCCAGCGGAACACAGCGTGGGACACAGCGAGGACACAGCGGGACACAGCGGGACACAGCGGGGACACAGCAGTAGACACAGCGGGAACCAGTGGGGGACACAGCGGGACACAGCGGGGACTCACCAGGGGACACAGCAGGGGACAAATTGGGACACCACGGGACACAGTGGGACACAGCGGGACACAGCGGGGACACTGCAGGGACATAGCGGGACACAGCGGGGTACACAGCGGGACACAGCAGTGGACACAGCAGGGACACAGCGGGACACAGCGGGGGACACAGCGAGGACACAGCGGGTCACAGCGGGACACAGCGTGGGACAAAGCAGGAGACAGCGGGGGCCACAGCGAGGACACAGCTGGACACAGCAGGGTACACAGCGGGACACAGCGGGAGACACAGAAGGGTACACAGCAGGACACAGCGAGAAACACAGCAAGGTCACAGCGGGGACCAAAGCAGGACAACACGGGACACAGTGTGACACAGTAGGACACACAGCGGGGACACTGCATGGGCCCAGCGGGACAAAGCGGGTGACACAGCGGGACACAGTGGGAACACAGCGGGGGACACAGCGGGGGACAGCAGGGGACAGAGAGGGGACAAAGCAGGACACAGCGGGGACACTGCTGGACACAGCGGGGTACACAGCGGGACACAGAGGGCACACAGTGGGGACACAGTGAGGGACACAGTGGGACACAGCGGGTCACAGCGGGGGACACAGCGGGACACAGCGGGACACAGCGGGGGACACAGCGGAACACAGCGTGGGACATATCGAGGACACAGCGTTACACAGCGGGACACAGCGGGACACAGCAGGGACACAGCAGGGACACAGCGGGGGACACAGCGAGGACACAGCGGGACACAGCGGGGACACTGCGGGAACATAGCGGGACACAGCGGGGTACACAGCGGGACACAGCGGAGTACACAGCTGGGGACACAGCGGGACCCAGCAGGACACAGCGTCGATACAGCAGGGACACCGCGGGACATAGCGGGGTACACAGCTGGGGACACTACGGGACACAGCAGTGGACACAGCGAGGACACAGCGGGACACAGCTGGGACACTGAGGGAACATACAGGGACACAGCGGGTACACAGCGGGACACAGCAGGGGACACAGAGTGGTACACAGCAGGATACAGCTGGAAACATAGCGAGGTCACAGCGGGGGAAAAAGCGGGACAACACGGGACACAGTTTGACACAGCGGGACAGAACGGTGACACAGCAGGGGCAAAGCGGGACAAAGCAGGGACACAGCGAGACACAGCGGGACACCGCGGGGGACACAGCTGGGGACAGCAGGGGACAGGGGACACAGCGGGACACAGCGGGACACCGCTGGACACAGCGGGGTACACAGAGGGACACAGCGGGCACACACTGGGGACACAGCGGGACACAGCGGAACTCAGCGGGAGACACAGCAGTACACAGCGGGACACAGTAGGACACACCGGGGAGACAGCAGGGACACAGAGGGGGACAAAGCGGGACACAGCGGGTCAGACCGGGGGACACAGAGTG
>NW_012308357.1:0-2562 GCF_000151885.1 Dipodomys ordii | reverse complement strand
ACAGTGGGGGACACAGCGGGACACAGCGGGACACAGCAGGGCGACACAGCGAGGACACCGCGGGACACAGCGGGTAACAGAGGGGAACCTGCGGGGACACAGTGGTACACAGTGGGGGACACAGTGGGAAACAGCAGGGGACACAGCGGGCCACAGTGGGGGACAGAGCGTGGGACACAGCGAGACACAGCGGGGACAAAGCTGGACACAGCGTGGTACACAGAGGGACACAGCTGGGACACAGCGGGGAAACAGCGTGACACAGCAGGACACAGCGGGAAACAGCGGGGGACACACCGAGGACACAGCGGCACACAACGGGGGACACAGCAAGGACACAGTGGGACACAGCGGGGGACACAGCAAGACATAGCGGGGGACACAGCGGCAGACACAGAGGGACACAACGGGACTCAGCGGGGGACACAGCAGTACACAGCGTGACACAGCGGGGACACAGCAGGGACACAGTGGGGGACACAGGGATGACACAGCGGGACCCAGCGGGACCCAGCGTCGATACAGCAGGGACACAGCGGGACACAGAGGGTAAAAAAGCGAGGACACAGCGGAACACAGCGGGGACACAGCCGTAGACACAGCGGGACACAGTGGCGGACACAGCGGGACACAGTGGGGAACACAGCGAGGACACAGCAGGACCCTGCGCGACACAGCGTCGATACAGCGGGGACAGAGTGTTACACAGCGAGGTACACAGCTGTGAACACAGCGGGACACAGCACTACACAGTGGGACACAGCAGGCACAAAGCTTGAGACACAGCAGAGACAGAGAGGGGCCAAAGCGAGACACAACGGTGATACAGCTGGACACAACAGAGTACACAACGGGACACAGCGGGGGACACAGCGGGGGACACAGCCGGACACAGCGGGACACAGCGGGGGACAAAGGGGGGACCCAGCGGGAACCAGCGGGGGACACAGCGAGGACACATTGGGACACAGCAGGGACACAGCGGGACGCAGCGGGACACAGCGGGGAACACATCAAGGACACAGCGGGACCCAGCAGGAGACAGCGTCGATACAGCAGGGACACAGCGGGACACAGCGGGACACAGCGGGACGCAGCTGGGGACACAGCGGGGACACAGCGGAACACAGCGAGGGACAAAGCGGGAGACAGCGGGGGACACAGCGAGGACACAGGGGGACAGAGCGGCGACACAGAGGGGACTCAGCGGAGGACACAGCGTGGGACAAAGTGGGACACCACGGGACACAGTGTTACACAGCGGGACACAGCGGGGACACTGCGGGACACAGCAGGACAAAGCGGGGGACACAGCGGGCCACAGCGGGCCACAGCGGGGGACCCAGCGGGGGACAGCGGAGACAGAGAGTGGCCACAGCGAGACACAGCGGTGACACAACTGGACACAGCGGGATACACAGCGGGACAGAGCGGGCACACAGCGGGGACACAGCGGGACACAGCGGGACATAGCGGGGACACAGTGGGACACAGCGGGACAAAGCGGGAGACACAGCGGGACACAGCAGGCACACAGCGGGGACACAGCGGGACACAGCGGGACACAGCGGGGACAAAGCGGGACACAGCTGGACACAGCGGGACACAGCGGTGGACACAGCGACACACACTGGTGGTCCCAGTGAGGACACAGCAGGACACAGCAGGGACACAGCGAGGACACAGCTGGGGACACAGCGGTGGACACAGCGGGACACAGCGGGGAACACAGCGAGGACACAGCGGGACACAGCGGGACACAGCGTCGATACAGCGGGGACACAGCGTTACACAGCGTGGTACACAGCGTGGTACACAGCGTGGTACACAGCTGTGGACACAACGGGACACAGTGGGGGCACAGCCGG
Source organism: Dipodomys ordii (assembly GCF_000151885.1). Lineage (NCBI taxonomy): Eukaryota > Metazoa > Chordata > Mammalia > Rodentia > Heteromyidae > Dipodomys > Dipodomys ordii. The sequence goes on along the minus strand of NW_012308357.1, from coordinate 694 downwards.
ACACAGCCGTACACAGTGGGACACAGCGGGGACAAAGCGTGAGACACAGCGGGGGACAGAGTGGGAGACAGTAGGGGACTCAGCGAGGACACAGCGGCACACAACGGGACACAGTGGGAAACAGAGGTGAACCTGCGGGGATACAGCGGGACACAGCGGGACACAGCGGGGACACAGCGAAGACACAGCGGCACACAAAGGGACACAGCGGGAAACAGAGGTGAACCTGCGGAGACACAGCGGACACAGTGGGGGACACAGCGGGACACAGTGTGGGACACATCGGTGAAACAGCGGGACAAAACGGGACACAGCAGGGGGACACAGTGAGGACACAGCGGGACAAAAAGGGACACAGCAGGGGGACACAGCGAGGACACCACGGAACACAGCGGGACACAGCGGGAAACAGAGGGGAACCTGCGGGGACACAGCGGGACACAGTGGGGGACACATTGCAAAACAGCGGGGGACACAGCGGGACACAGTGGGGGACAGAGTGTGGGACACAGCGAGACACAGCGGGGACAAAGCTGGACACAGCGGGGGACACAGAGGGAAACAGCGGGGACACAGTGGGGAAACAGCGTGACACAGCAGGACACAGCGGGATACAGCCGGGGACACAGCGAGGACACAGCGGCACAGATCGGGGGACACAGCAAGGACACAGTGGGACACAGCGGGGGACTGA
>NW_012308356.1:0-2562 GCF_000151885.1 Dipodomys ordii | reverse complement strand
AGCGGGACACAGTGGGGACACAGAGGGACACAACGGGGACACAGCGGGGACACAGTGGGACACAGCGGGGACACAGCGAGGGACACAGCGCGACACAGTGGGGACACAGCTGGGGACACAGCGGGGGACACAGCGGGACACAGCGGTGACACAGCGGGGACACAGCGAGGGACACAGCGTGGGAAAGAGCGGGACACAGCGGGACACAGCGCTTGACACAGCGAGGATACAGCGGGGAAAACAGCTGGACACAGGGGGACACAGCAGGGACTCAGCGGGACACAGTGGGTACACTGCGGTGACACAGCGGGACACAGCGGGGACACAGCGGGACACAGCAGTGCCACAGCGGGGGACAGAGTGGGAAACAGCGGAGAACACAGAGTGACACAGCGGGACACAGAGGGGGACAGCGGGGACACAGCGGGACAAAGCGGGACACAGCACGGGACACAATGGGGACACAGCGGGGACACAGCAGGACACAGCGGGAACACAGCAGGGACACAGCTGGACACAGAGGGGGACACAGCAGGGACACACCGGGACACAGCGGGGGACACAGCGGGAACAGCGGGACACAGTGGGGACATGGCGGGACATAGCGGGGGACACAGTGAGGACACAGCCGGGGACACAGCTGAACACAGCGGGACACAGCGGAGGACAAAGCAGGGACACAGCAATAAACAGCCGGACACAGCGGGGAAACATCGGAGACACAGCGGGACACAGCAGGGGACAGCGGGGACACAGCGGGACACAGCGCTGGACACAGCGGGGATACAGCAGGGAAAACAGCTGGACACAGGAGGACACAGCAGGGACTCAGCGGGACACAGTGGGTACACTGCGGTGACACAGCGGGACAAGGCGGGGACACAGCGGGACACAGCGGTGTCACAGCGGGGGACAGAGCGGGAAACAGCGGAGAACACAGAGGGACACAATGGGACACAGCGGAGGACACAGCGGGGGACACAGCGGGACACAGCGGAACACAGTGGGTTACACAGCAGGGGACAGCGGGGACACAGCGGGGCCAACGGGGACACAGCAGGACAAAGCTGGGGACACAGCGGAGGATACAGCGGGACATAGCAGAGGACAAGCGAGGACAGAGCGGGACACAGGGGGACACAGTAGGAACACAGCGGGGACACAACGGTGGACACAGAGAGACACAGAGGGGGACACAGTGGGACACAGCAGGCCACAGTGGGGGACACAGCGGGACACAGCGGGGGACACAGCGAGGACACAGTGGGACACAGCGAGGACACAGCAGGGACACTGCGGGGAACACAGCGGGAACACAGCGTGACACAGCGGGACACAGCGGGGACACAGCGGGAAACAGTGGGACACAGCGGGAGACACAGCGGGGGACACAGCGGGAACACAGCGGGGGACACAGCAGGACACAGCGGGGGACACAGCGAGTACACAGCGGGGGACAAAGCAGGACACCACGGGACACAGTGTGACACAGCGGGACACAGTGGGGACACTGCAGGGACACAGCGGGACAAAGCGGGGGACACAGCGGGGCACAGTGGGGGACACAGCAGGGGACAGCAGGGGACAGAGAGGGGTCCCAGCGTGACACAGCAGGGACACAGCTGGACCCAGCGGGGTACACAGTGGGACACAGCGGGCACACAGTGGGGACACAGTGGGACACAGAAGGGAAAGAGAGGGACAGAGCGGGACACAGCGAGAACTCATTGGGACACACCGGGGACACAGCAGGACACAGCGAGGGACACAGCGGGACACAGAGGGGGACACAGAGGGGTACACAGCGGGACACAGCGGGGCACACAGCGAGGACACAGCGGGACACAGGGGGGGAAACAGAGGGACACAACAGGGACACAGCAGTGGACACAGCGGGACACAGTGGGGGACACAGCGGGACACAGCGGGGGACACAGCGGGGGACACAGCGGGACACAGCGGGACACATCGGGGGACACATCGGAACACAACGTGGGACACAGCGAGGGCACAGGGGGACACAGCGGGGTACACAGCAGGACACAGCTGGGGACAAGAGGGGTACACAGCGGTACACAGCGGGAAACACAGCGAGGACGCAGCGGGGGACAAAACGGGACACCACGGGACACAGTGTGACACAGTGGGACACAGTGGGGACACTGCGGGGACACAGCGAGACAAAGCAGAGGACACAGCGGGAAAAAGTGGGGGACACAGTGGGGTACAGAGAGGGGACACAGCTGGGACACAGCTGGACACAGCGGGGTACACAGCGGGTCACAGCGTCGATACAGCGGGGACACAGCGGGACACAGCGGGTTTCACAGCTCGGAACACAAAGGGAGACTTCGATGGACACAGCGAGGAAACAGCAGAACACAGCGTGGGACACAGCGAGGACACATCGGGACACAGTGGGACACAGCGGGACACAGCGGGACATAGCAGGACAAAGAACTAGACACAGCGGGACACAGCGGGGGACATAGCGGGACACAGATGGGGACATAGGGAGGATCTAGCGGGACTCAGCGGGACACAGCATCGATACAGCGGGGA
>NW_012308355.1:0-2562 GCF_000151885.1 Dipodomys ordii | reverse complement strand
GAAGCAGGTAAAGCAGAAGAAGAAGAAGCAGAAGGAGAATCAGAAGGAGAAGCAGAAGATGGAGAAGGAGAAGCAGAAGCAGAAGAAGATGCAGAAGGAGAAGCAGAAGAAGCAGAAGCAGAAGGAGAAGCAGGAAAAGCAGAAGAAGCAGAAGCAAAAGGAGAAGCAAAAGAAGGAGAAGGAGAAGCAGAGGCAGAAGAAGAAGCATAAGGACCAGCACAAGCAGAAGGAGATGCAGAAGGAGAAGCAGGAGAAGCAGAAGAAGCAGAAGCTGAAGGAGAAGCAGAAGTAGGAGAAGGAGGAGAAGCAGAAGCAGAAGGAGAAGCAGAAGCAGAATGAGAAGCAGAAAGAGAAGCAGGAGGAGGACAAGAAGCAGAAGCAAGAGAAGCCGAAAGAGAAGAAGCAGAAACAGAAGCAGAAGGAGAAACAGAAGCAGAAGGAGAAGCAGCAGAAGAAGTAGAACCAGAAATTCAGGCAGCAGAAACAGAAGAAGCAGAAGCAGAAGGAGAAGAAAAAGAGAAGCAGAAGGAGAAGTAGAAAAAGCAGCAGAAGAAGCAGAAAAACAAGCAGGAGAAGCAGAAGCAGAAAGAGAAGTAGAAGCAGAAGAAGCAGAAGAAGCAGAAGAAGAAGCAGTAGAAGCATAAGAAGCAGAAGCAGGAGAAGCAGAACCAGAAGAAAAGGAAGAAGCATAAGAAGCAGAAGCAGAGGGAGAAACAGAAGAAAGAGAAGGAGTAGCAGAAGGTGAAGCAGAAGGAGATGCAGAAGCAGAAAGAGAAGCAGAAATAGAAGGAGAAGAAGAAGGAGAAGTTGGAGAATCAGAAGAAGCAGAAGCAGAAGAAGGAGAAGGAGAAGCAGAAGGAGAAGGACAAGCAGGAGAAGCAGAAGAAGCAGAAGGGGGAGAAGCAGAAGAAGAAGAAGAAACAGAAGAAGGAGAAGGAACAGAAGGAGAAGCAGAAGCAGAAGGAGAAGCAGAAAGAGAAGCAGAAGAAGCAGTAGCAGGAGAAGCAGAAGCAGAAGAAACAGAAGAAGCCGAAGAATCAGAAGGAGAACCTGAAGCAGAAGGAGAAGCAGAAGCAGCAGAAGGTGGAAAAGCAGAAGCAGAAGAAACCGAACAAGCAGAAGAAGCAGAAGCAGAACGAGAAGCAGAAGAAGAAGGAGAAGCAGAAACAGAAGGAGAAGCAGGAAGAGAAGGAGGGAAAGCAGAAGAAGCAGAAGCAGGAGAAGCAGAAGAAGCAGAATCTGAAGAAGGATTAGGAGTAGGATTAGGAGTAGGAGGAGCAGAAGCAGAAAGAGAAGCAGAAGGAGAAGCAGAAGGAGAAGCAGAAAGGAGAAACAGAAGCAGAAGCAGGAGAAGCAGAAGCAGAAGCAGAAACAGAAGCACAAGAAGGAGGAATTGAAGGAGAAGGAGAATGAGACGGAGAAAGCAGAAGGAGAAGCAGGAGAAGCAGAGAAGGATTAGGAGTAGGAGAAGAGAAGGATTAGGAGTAGGAGAAGCAAAAGGATAAGCAGAAGCAGAAAGAGACGCAGAAGGAGAAGCAGCACGAGAAGTAGGAGAAGCAGGAGAAGCAGAAGCAGGAGAAGCAGAAGAAACAGAAGACGCAGAAGCAGAATGAGAAGCAGAAGGAGAAATTGAAGCAGAAGCAGAAGCAGAAGGAGAAGCAGAAGCAGAAGGAGAAGCAGAAGAAGGAGAAGTAGAAGCAGAAAGAGAAGCACAACGAGAAGCAGGAGAAGGAGAAGCAGGAGAAGCAGAAGCAGAAGAAACATAGGAAGGAGAAGAAGCAGAAGAAGAAGGAGATGCAGAAACAGAAGGAAAAGCAAAAAGAGAAGCAGGAGAAGCAGAAGAAGCAGCAGCAGGAGAAGCAGAAGCAGAAGAAGCCGAAGAAGCAGAAGCAGAACCTGAAGCAGAAGGAGAAGCAGAAGAAGCAGAATCTGGAGAAGCAGAAGGAGAAGCAGAAGCAGAAAGAGAAGCAAAAGCAGAAGGAGAAGCAGAAACGGCAGCAGAAGAAACAGAAGAAGCAGAGGCAGTAGCAGAAGAAGCAGAAGATGCAGAAGCAGAAGGAGAAGCAGAAGGAAAAGCAGAAGAACGAGAAGGAGAAGGAGTAGGAGAAGCAGAAGAAACAGAAGAAGGAGAAGAGCAGAAGCAGAAGGAGAAATAGAAGCAGAAGGAGAAGCAGAAGAAGCAGAAGTTGAAGCAGAAGAAATTGAAAAAGTAGAAAAAGTAGAAGAAGCAGAAGAAGAAGAAGCAGGAAAAGTAGAAGAAGAAGAAGGAGAAGGAGAAAGAGAAGGATTAGGAGTAGGAGAAACTGACGGATAAGTAGAAGCAGAAAGAGAAGGAGAAGGAGAAGGAGAAGCAGGAGAAGCAGAAGAAGCAGAAGCAGGAGAAGCAGAAGCAGAATGAAAAGCAGAAGAAGGAGAAATTAAAACAGAAGTAGATGCAGAAGGAGAAGTAGAAGCAGAAGGAGAAGTAGAAGAAGGAGAAGGAGAAGTAGAAGGATAAGAATAAAGAGAAATAGAATGAGAAGTAGGAGAAGCAGAAGTAGGAGAAGTAGAAGAAATAGAAGA
>NW_012308354.1:0-2562 GCF_000151885.1 Dipodomys ordii | reverse complement strand
AAGCGGGACACCACGGGACAGAGCGGGACACAGCGGGGACTTTTGGGGAGACAGAGCGGGACACAGCGAAGACACAGCAGGACACAGCGGGGGACACAGCGGGACACAGCGGCGGACACAGCGGGACAAAGCAGGGTACAGAGCAGGGGACACATCGGGATACAGAGGGACAGAGCGGGGGACCCAGCGGGAAACAGCGGGGGGCCCAGAGAAGACACAGCGGGACACAGCGGGGGACACAGACAGGAAAACAGCGGGGGACACACCGGGGGACACAGCGGGACACAGCAGGGAACACAGTGAGGACACAGCGGGACCCAGCGGGACCCAGCGTCAATACAGCGGGGATACAGCGTTACACAGTGTGGTACACATCTGTGGACACAAGGGGACACAGTGGGGGCACATCGGGACAGAGCGGGACACAGTGGGACACAGCGAGGACAAATCGTGAGACACAGCGGGGGACAGAGCGGGAGAGAGCGGGGGACACAGCGAGGACACAGCAGGACACAGCGGGACACAGCAGGGACAGAGCGGGACACAGTGGGACCCAGCGGGACACAGCAGGGGACAAAGCGGGACACAGCAGGGGACCCAGCGAGGACACAGCGGGACACAGCGGGGGACACAGCAAGGACACAGCGGGGGACACAGCGGGGGACACTGCGGGACACAGCGGGGAACACAGCGAGGACACAGCGGGACCCAGCGGGACACAGCGTCGATACAGCGGGGACACAGCGTTACACAGCGTGGTACACAGCTGTGGACACAACGGGACACAGTGGGGGCACAGCGGGAAACAGCGGAACACAGTGGGACACAGCTGGGACAAAGCGTGAGACACAGCGGGGGACAGAGCGGGAGACAGCGGGGGACACAGAGAGGACACAGTGGGACACAGCGGGACACAGCGTCGATACAGCGGGGACACAGTGGGCCACAGCGGGGTACACAGCAGGGACACAACGGGGGATGCAGCGAGGACACAGCGGGACAAAGCGGGACAAAGCAGGGGACACAGGGGGACAGAGCGGGGGATAGAGCGGGACACACAGGGACACAGCGGGGACAAAGCAGGACACAGCAGGGGACACAGCGGGACACAGCGGGGGACACAGGGAGGACAGAGCGGAACACAGCGTGGACACAAGCGAGGACACAACGGGACACAGCGGTACACAGCGGGACACAGCGGGGACACAGCAGTAGACACAGCGGGAACCAGTGGGGGACACAGCGGGACACAGCGGGGACTCACCGGGGGACACAGCGGGGGACAAACAGGGACACCACGGGACACAGTGGGACACAGCGGTTCACAGCGGGGACACTGCGGGAACATAGCGGGACACAGCGGGGTACACAGCGGGACACTGCGGGACACCCCATGGGACACAGCGGGGATACAGCGGGACACAGCGTGGGACAAAGCAGGAGACAGCGGGGGACACAGTGAGGACACAGCTGGACACAGCAGGGTACACAGCGGGACACAGCGGGGGACACAGAGTGGTACACAGGGGGACACAGCGGGAAACACAGTGAGGACACAGGTGGGACAAAGCGGGACACCACGGGACACAGTGTGACACAGCGGGACACAGCGGGGACACTGCAGGGACACAGCGGGACAAAGCGGGGGACACAGCGGGGGACAGCTGGGGGCAGAGAGGGGACATAGCGGGACCCAGCGGGGACACAGCTGGACACAGGGGGACACAGCAGGGACAGAGCAGGACAGAGCGTGACACAGCGAGGACACATTGGGACACAGCGGGGACACAGTGGAACTCAGCGAGGGACACAGCAGTACACAGCGTGACACAGCGGGACACACCGGAGACACAGCAGGGACACAGCAGAGGACACAGCGGGACACAGTGGGTCACAGCAGGGGACACAGCGGGACACAGCGGGGGACACAGATGGGTACACAGCGGGACACAGCGGGGAACACAGAGAGGATACAGCGGGGGACACAGCGGGACACAACGGGGAACACAGCGAGTACACAACGGGACCCAGCGGGACACACTTGGGACACAGCAGGGATACATCGGGGGACACAGCGGGAAACAGCGGTTCACAGCGGGGGACACAGCAGCGACACAGCGGGGACTCAGCGGGGGACACAGCAGGGGACAAAGCGGGACACCACGGAACACAGCAGGACACAGAGGGAAACAGCGGTGACCCTGTGGGGACACAGCGGGACACAGCGGGGGACACAGCGGGACACAGCGGGGGACACAGCGGAACACAGTGGGGGACAGAGCGTGGGACACAGCGAGACACAGCAGGGACAAAGCTGCACAAAGCGGGGTATACACAGCGGGACACAGCGGGGCCACAGCGGGGACACACCGGGACACTGAGGGTCACAGCAGGGACACAGCGGGACACAGCGGGACACGCGGGTCACAGCGGGGGACACAGCGGGACACAGTGGGGGACACAGAGGGGTACACAGCAGGACACTGTGGGGAACACAGCGAGGACACATTGGGACCCAGTGGGACACAGCGGGACACAGCGGGGTACACAGCTGGGGACACA
>NW_012308353.1:0-2562 GCF_000151885.1 Dipodomys ordii | reverse complement strand
GCACGAGAAGCAGAAGAGCAGAAGCCGAAGAAAGAGAAGCAGAATCTGTTCTGTTAGAAGGAGAAACAGAAGAAGCACAATCTGAAGCAGAAGCAGAAGAAACAGAAATAGTAGAATAAGCTGAAGCAGAATCACCATGAGAAGCAGGAAAAGCAGAAGGAGAAGGCGAAAGAGAAGGATTAGGAGTAGGAGAAGCAAAAGGATAACCAGAAGCAGAAAGAGACACAGAAGGAGAAGCAGCACGAGAAGTAGGAGAAGCAGGAGAAGCAGAAGAAACAGAAGACGCAGAAGCAGAATGAGAATCAGAAGGAGAAATTGAAGCAGAAGAAGAAGCAAAAGGTGAAGCAGAAGGAGAAGCAGAAGGAGAAGGAGAAGGAGAAGCAGAAAAAGAAGCAGAACGAGAAGCAGGAGAAGCAGAAGCAGGAGAAGCAGAAACAGAAAAAAAACAGAAGAAGGAGAAGAAGCAGAAGCAGAAAGAGAAGCAGAAACAGAAGGAAAAGCAGAAAGAGAAGCAGGAGAAGCAGAAGAAGCAGCAGCAGGAGAAGCAGAAGCAGAAGAAGCAGAAGAAGCAGAAGCAGAACCTGAAGCAGAAGGAGAAGCAGGAGAAGCAGAAGAAGCAGAATCTGGAGAAGCAGAAGCAGAAGCAGAAAGAGAAGCAAAAGCAGGAGAGCAGGAGGAGAAGCAGAAGAAACAGAAGAAGCAGAGGCAGTAGCAGAAGAAGCAGAAGATGCAGAAGCAGGAGGAGAAGCAGAAGGAAAAGTAGAAGAACGAGAAGGAGAAGGAGAAACAGGAGGAGAAGCAGAAAGAGAAGCAGAAGAATGAGCAGGAGAAGGAAAAGCAGCAGGAGAAGCAGAAAGAGCAGCAGAAGGAGAAGCAGGAGATGCAGAAACAGGAGAAGCAGAAGCAGAAGAAACAGGAGAAGGACAAGAAGCAGAAGGAGAAGCAGAAACAGAAGGAGAAGCAAAAAGAGAAGGAGGGAAGCAGAAGAAGCAGGAGAAGCAGAAGCATAAGAATCCGAAGAAGCAGAAGCAGAACCTGAAGCTGAAGGAGAAGCAGGAGAAGCAGAAGAAGCAGAATCTGGAGGAGCAGAATGAGAAGCTGAAAGAGAAGCAGAAGCAGAAAGAGAATCAAAAGCAGAAGGAGAAGCAGAAGAAACAAAAGAATAGAATCAGTAGCCGTTGTAGCAGAAGCAGAACGAGAAGCAGAAGGAAAAGCAGAAGAACAAGAAGGAGAAGGAGAAACAGAAGGAGAAGCAGAAGGAGAAGCAGAAAGAGAAGCAGGTAAAGCAGAAGAAGCAGAAGCAGAAGGAGAAGCAGAAGAAGGAGAAGGAGAAGCAGAAGAACATGCAGAAGGAGAAGCAGGAGAAGCAGAAGAAGCAGAAGCAGAAGGAGAAGCAGGAAAAGCAGAAGAAGCAGAGGCAAAAGGAGAAGCAAAAGAAGGAGAAGGAGAAGGAGAAGCAGAAGCAGAAGAAGAAGCATAAGGACAAGCACAAGCAGAAGGAGATGCAGAAGGAGAAGCAGGAGAAGCAGAAGAAGCAGAAGCTGAAGGAGAAGCAGAAGTAGGAGACGAAGGATAAGCAGAAGCAGAAGGAGAAGCCGAAGAGGAATGAGAAGCAGAAAAAGAAGCAGGAGAAGCACAATAAGCAGAAGCAGGAGAAGCCGAAAGAGTAGAAGCAGAAGAAGCAGAAACAGAAGTAGAAGCAGAAGCAGAAGGAGAAGCAGCAGAAGAAGTAGAACCAGAAATTCAGGCAGGAGAAACAGAAGAAGCAGAAGCAGAAGGAGAAGCAAAAAGAGAAGCAGAAGGAGAAGTAGAAGAAGCAGCAGAAGAAGCAGAAAAACAAGCAGGAGAAGCAGAAGTAGAAAGAGAATTAGAAGCAGAAGAAGCAGAAGAAGAAGCAGTAGAAGCATAAGAAGCAGAAGCAGGAGAAGCAGAAGCAGAAGAACAAGAAGAAGCATAAGAAGCAGAAGCAGAAGCAGAGGGAGAAACAGAAGAAGGAGAAGGAGCAGCAGAAGGTGAAGCAGAAGGAGATGCAGAAACAGAAAGAGAAGCAGAAACAGAAGGAGAAGAAGAAGGATTAGTTGGAGAATCAGAAGAAGCAGAAGCAGAAAGAAAAGCAGTAGAAGGAGAAGGAGAAGCAGAAGCAGAGGAAAGGAAGGAGAAGCAGAAGAAGAAGAAGCGGGAGAAGCAGAAGAAGAAGAAGAAACAGAAGAAGGAGAAGGAGCAGAAGGAGAAGCAGAAGCAGAAGGAGAAGCAGAAAGAGAAGCAGAAGAAGCAGTAGCAGGAGAAGCAGAAGCAGAAGAATCAGAAGCCAAAGAAGCAGAAGCAGGACCTGAAGCAGAAGAAACCGAACAAGCAGAAGAAGCAGAAGCAGAAGCAGAACGAGAAGCAGAAGAAGAAGAAGGAGAAGGAGAAAGAGAAGGATTAGGAGTAGGAAGAGCAGAAGGAGAATCAGAAGCACAACGAGAAGCAGAAGGAGCAGCAGAAGGAGAAGCAGAAGGAGAAACTGAAGGAGATGAAGAAGCAGAAGAAGCAGCAGAAGGAGAAGCAGAAGGAGATGCAGTG
>NW_012308352.1:0-2562 GCF_000151885.1 Dipodomys ordii | reverse complement strand
GAAAGAGAAGCAAAAGCAGAAAGGAGAAGCAGAAGAAACGAAGAAGCAGAGGCAGTATCAGAAGAAGCAGAAGATTCAGAAAGCAGAAGGAGAAGCAGAAGGAAAAGCAGAAGAACTAGAAGGAGAAGGAGAAGTAGAAACAGGAGTAGAAGCAGAAAGAGAAGCAGAAGAAGGAGCAGTAGAAGGAAAAGCGGCAGGAGAAACAGAAAGAGCAGCAGAAGGAGAAGCAGGAAATGCAGAAACAGGAGAAGAACAAGCAGAAGAAACAGGAGAAGGACAAGAAGCAGAAGGAGAAGCAGAAAGAGAAGGAGGGGAAGCAGAAGAAGCAGAAGCAGGAGAAGCAGAAGCATAGGAATCCGAAGAAGCAGAAGCAGAACCTCAAGCAGAAGGAGAAGCAGGAGAAGCAGAAGAAGCAGAATCTGGAGAAGCAGAATGAGAAGCAGAAGGAGAAGCAGAAGCAGAAAGAGAATCAAAAGCAGAAGGAGAAGCAGAAGAAACAGAAGAAGTAGAAGCAGTAGCAGTTGTAGCAGAAGCAGTAGGAAAAGCAGAAGAACAAGAAGGAGAAGGAGAAACAGAAGGAGAAGCAGAAAGAGAAGCAGGTAAAGCAGAAGACGAAGCAGAAGGAGAATCAGAAGGAGAAGCAGAAGAAAGAGAAGGAGAAGCAGAAAAAGATGCAGAAGGAGAAGCAGAAGAAGCAGAAGCAGAAGGAGAAGCAGGAAAAGCAGAAGAAGCAGAAGCAAAAGAAGGAGAAGGAGAAGCAGAGGCAGAAGAAGAAGCATAAGGACAAGCACAAGCAGAAGGAGATGCACAAGGAGAATCAGGAGAAGCAGAAGAAGCAGAAGCTGAAAGAGAAGCAGAAGTAGGAGAAGGAGAAGGAGGAGAAGCAGAAGCAGAAGGAGAAGCAGAAGCAGAATGAAAAGCAGAAAGAGAAGCAGGAGGAGGACAAGAAGCAGAAGCAGGAGAAGCCGAAAGAGAAGAAGCAGAAACAGAAGCAGAAGGAGAAGCAGAAGGAGAAGGAGAAGCAGCAGAAGAAGTAGAACCAGAAATTCAGGCACGAGAAACAGAAGAAGCAGAAGCAGAAGGAGAAGCAAAAAGAGAAGCAGAAGGAGAAGTAGAAAAAGCAGCAGAAGAAGCAGAAAAACAAGCAGGAGAAGCAGAAGCAGAAAGAGAAGTAGAAGCAGAAGAAGAATCAGTAGAAGCAGAAGAAGCAGAAGCAGGAGAAGCAGAACCAGAAGAAAAAGAAGAAGCATAAGAAACAGAAGCAGAGGGAGAAACAGAAGAAGGAGAAGGAGCAGCAGAAGGTGAAGCAGAGGGAAATGCAGAAGCAGAAAGAGAAGCAGAAATAGAAGAAGAAGAAGGAGAAGTTGGAGAATCAGAAGAAGCAGAAGCAGAAAGAGAAGCAGAAGAAGGAGAAGGAGAATCAGAAGGTGAAGGCAAGCAGGAGAAGCAGAAGAAGCAGAAGCGGGAGAAGCAGAAGAAGAAGAAGAAGAAACAGAAGAAGGAGAAGGAGCAGAAGGAGAAGCAGAAGCAGAAGGAGAAGCAGAAAGAGAAGCAGAAGAAGCAGTAGCAGGAGAAGCAGAAGCAGAAGAAACAGAATAAGCCGAAGAATCAGAAGGAGAACCTGAAGCAGAAGGAGAAGCAGAAGCAGCAGAAGCTGGAAAAGCAGAAGCAGAAGAAACAGAACAAGCAGAAGAAGCAGAAGCAGAACGAGAAGCAGAAGAAGAAGGAGAAAGAGAAGGATTAGGAGTAGGAGGAGCAGAAGCAGAATAAGAAGCAGAAAGAGAAGCAGAAGAAGAAGCAGAAGGAGAAACAGAAGCAGAAGCAGGAGAAGCAGAAGCAGAATGAGAAGCACAAGGAGGAGAAATTGAAGGAGAAGGAGAAGGAGACGGAGAAGCAGAAGGAGAAGTAGGAGAAGCAGAAGAAGAAGAAGCAGGAGAAGCAGAAACAGAAGAAACAGAAGGAGAAGAGCAGAAGAAGAAGGAGAAGCAGAAGGAGAAGCAGAAGAAGCAGAAGCTGAAGCAGAAGAAGAAGAAACAGAAAAAGCAGAAGAAGCAGAAGAAGAAGCAGCAGGAGAAGCAGAAGAAGAAGAAGGAGAAGGAGAAAGAGAAGGATTAGGAGTAGGAGAAACAGAAGGATAAGCAGAAGCAGAAAGAGAAGGAGAATGAGAAGGAGAAGCAGGAGAAGCAGAAGAAGCAGAAGCAGGAGAAGCAGAAGCAGAAGAAACATAGGAAGGAGAAGAAGCAGAAGGAGAAGCAGAAACAGAAGGAAAAGCAGAAAGAGAAGCAGGAGAAGCAGAAGAAGCAGCAGCAGGAGAAGCAGAAGCAGAAGAAGCAGAAGCAGAACCTGAAGCAGAAGGAGAAGCAGGAGAAGCAGAAGAAGCAGAATCTGGAGAAGCAGAAGGAGAAGCAGAAGAAGAAAGAGAAGCAAAAGCAGAAGGAGAAACAGAAGGGGAAGCAGATGAACAGAAGAAGCAGAGGCAGTAGCAGAAGAGCAGATGATGCAGAAGCAGAAGGAGAAGCAGAAGGAAAAGCAGAGACGAGAAGGAGAATGAGTAGGAGAAAT
>NW_012308351.1:0-2562 GCF_000151885.1 Dipodomys ordii | reverse complement strand
CAGAAGAACAAGAAGGAGAAGGCGAAAGAGAAGGATTAGTGAGTAGGAGAAGCAAAAGGATAAGCTGAAGCAGAAAGAGACGCAGAAGGAGAAGCAGCACGAGAAGTAGGAGAAGCAGGAGAAGCAGAAGCAAGAGAAGCAGAATTAACAGAAGACGCAGAAGCAGAATGAGAAGCAGAAGGAGAAATTGAAGCAGAAGGAGAAGCAGAAGCAGAAGGAGAAGCTGAAGAAGGAGAAAGAGAAGCAGAAAGAGAAGCAGAAAGAGAAGCACAACGAGAAGCAGGAGAAGCAGAAGCAGGAGAAGCAGAAACAGAAGAAACATAAGAAGGAGAAGAAGCAGAAGGAGAAGCAGAAACAGAAGGAAAAGCAGAAATAGAAGCAGGAGCAGCAGAAGAAGCAGCAGCAGGAGAAGCAGAAGCAGAAGAAGCCGAAGAAGCAGAAGCAGAACCTGAAGCATAAGGAGATACAGGAGAAGCAGAAGAAGTAGAATCTGGAGAAGCAGAAGGATAAGCAGAAGCAGAAAGAGAAGCAAAAGCAAAAGGAGAAGCATAAGGAGAAGCAGAAGAAACAGAAGAAGCAGAGACAGTAGCAGAAGATGTAGAAGCACAATGAGAAGCAGAAGGAGAAATTGAAGCAGAAGGAGAAGCAGAAGCAGAAGCAGAAGCAGAAGAAAGAGAAGGAGAAGCAGAAAGAGAAGCACAATGAGAAGCACAACGAGAAGCAGGAGAAGCAGAAGCAGGAGAAGCAGAAGCAGAAGAAACATAAGAAGGAGAAGAAGCAGAAGCAGAAGGAGAATCAGAAACAGAAGGAAAAGCAGAAAGAGAAGCAGGAGCAGCAGAAGAAGCAGCAGCAGGAGAAGCAGAAGCAGAAGAAGCCGAAGAAGCAGAAGCAGAACCTGAAGCCTAAGGAGATACAGGAGAAGCAGAAGAAACAGAATCTGGAGAAGCAGAAGGAGAAGCAGAAGCAGAAAGAGAAGCAAAAGCAGAAGGAGAAGCAGAAGGAGAAGCAGAAGAAACAGAAGAATCAGAGGCAGTAGCAGAAGAAGCAGAAGATGCAGAAGCAGAAGGAGAAGCAGAAGCAGTAGTAGAAGCAGAAGAAGGAGAAGCAGAAGGAGAAGCATAAAGAGAAACAGAAGGAGAAGCAGGAGAAGCAGAAGCAGGAGAAGCAGAATCAGAAGAAATAGAAGAAGGATAAGAAGCAGAAGCAGAAAGAGAAGCAGAAACAGAAGGAGAAGCAGAAAAAGAAGCAGAAGAAGTCGAAGAAGCAAAAGCAGAACCTAAAGCAGAAGGATTAGCAGGAGAAGCAGAAGAAGCAGAATCTGGAGAAGAAGAAGGAGAACAAGAAGGAGAAGCAGAAGCAGAAAGAGACGCAAAAGCAGATTGAGAAGCAGAAGAAACAGAAGAAGCAGAATCAGTAGCAGAAGAAGCTGAAGATGCAGAAGCAGAAAGAGAAGCAGAAGGAATAGCAGAAGAACGAGAAGGAGAAATAGAAGGAGAAGCAGAAGGAGAAGCAGGAAAAGCAGACGAAACAGAAGCAGACGGAGAAGCAGAAGAAGGAGAAGCCGGAGCAGAAGAAGAAGCAGAAGGAAAAGCACAAGCAGAAGGAGATGCAGAAGGAGAAGCAGGAAATGCAGAAGACGGAGAAGCAGAAGAAGAAGAAGGAGAAGAATCAGAATCAGAAGGAACAGAAGCAGAAATAGAAAGAGAAGCCGACAAAGAGAAGCTGAATGAGAAGCAGGAGAAGCAGAAGAAGCACAAGCGGGAGAAGCAGAAGAAGAAGAAACAGAAGAAGGAGAAGGAGCAGAAGCAGAAGGAGAAGCAGAAGGAGAAGCAGAAAGAGAAGCAGGAAAAGCAGAAGAAGCAGAAGCAGGAAAAGCAGAAGGAGAAGAAACAGGAGAAGTACAAGAAGCAGAGAGAGAAGCAGTAGAAGCAGAAGAGGCAGGAAAAGCAGAAGCAGAAGAAAGAGAAGAAGAAGAAGAAGAAGCAGCAGCAGCATAAGGAGAAGCATAAGGAGAAGCATAAGGAGAAGTATAAGGAGAAGCAGTAGAAGCAGAAGAAGCAGAAGCAGGAGAAGCTGAAGCAGAAGAAAAAGAATAAGCAAAAGAAGCAGAAGCAGAAGCAGTGAGAGAAGCAGAAGAAGGAGAAGGAGAAGGAGCAGCAGAAGGAGAAGCAGAAGCAGAAAGAGAAGCAGAAACAGAAGGAGAACAAGAAGGAGAAGCTGGAGAATCAGAAGAAGCAGAAAGAGAAGGAGAAGAAGGAGAAGCAGAAGTAGAATCAGAAGAAACAGAAGAAGAAGAAGCAGAAGAAACAGAAGCAAAAGAAACAGAAGAAGGAGAAGAGCAGAAGCAGAAGCAGAAGGAGAAGCAGAAGCAGAAGGAGAAGCAGAAAGAGAAGCAGGAGAAGCAGAAGAAGCAGGAGAAGCAGAAGCAGAAGAAACAGGAGAAGCCGAAGAAGCAGAAGCAGAATCTGAAGCAGAATGAGAAACAGAAGAAGCACAATCTGAAGCAGAGCAGAAGAACAGAAATAGTAGAATAAGCAGAAGCAGAGCACCAGGACAAGCAGA
>NW_012308350.1:0-2563 GCF_000151885.1 Dipodomys ordii | reverse complement strand
ACTTCTTCTTCTATTTCTGCATTTCCTTCTCCTTCAACTTCTTCT
Source organism: Dipodomys ordii (assembly GCF_000151885.1). Classification (NCBI taxonomy): domain Eukaryota; kingdom Metazoa; phylum Chordata; class Mammalia; order Rodentia; family Heteromyidae; genus Dipodomys; species Dipodomys ordii. Next base: position 2,518 of record NW_012308350.1, on the reverse strand, counting down.
GATTCTCCTTCTGTTCTGCTTCTCCTTCTGCTTCTTCTGCTTCTTCTATTTCATCTGCTTCTGTTTCTCCTGCTTCTGCTTCTTCAGATTCTCCTTCTTCTTCTCTTTCTCCTACGATTTCTCTTTCTTCTGCTACGCTTTCTGCTTCTCAATCTGCTTCTTCTGTTTCTTCTGCTTCTGCCTCTCCCGATTCTGCTTCTTCTGCTTCTACTGCTTCTCCTTATGCTTCTCCTTCTTCTTCTTCTTCTTCTTCTTCTTCTTCTTCTTCTTCTTCTTCTTCTTCTTCTTCTTCTTCTTCTTCTTCTTCTTCTTCTTCTTCTTCTTCTTCTTCTTCTTCTTTTTCTTCTGCTTCTGCTTTTCCTGCTTCTTCTGCTTCCACTGCTTCTCTTTCTGCTTCTCATTCTTCTTCTGCTTCTCCTTCTGCTTCTCTTATTGCTTCTGCTGCTCTTTCTTCTCCTTCTCCTACTTCTATTTCTTCTTCTGCTTCTGCTTTTTCTGCTTCTCCTGCTTCTCCTTCTGCATCTCCTTCTGCTTGTGCTTGTCCTTATTCTTCTTCTTCTGCTTCTCCTTCGCTTCGCCTTCTGCTCCTTCTGCTTCTCGTTCTGATTCTCCTTCTGCTTCTGCTTCTGTTTTTCCTTCTCCTTCTCGTTTTTCTGCTTTTCCTTCTGCTTCTCCTTCTACTTCTGCTGCGACTGCTACTGCTTCTGCTTCTTCTGTTTCTTCTGCTTCTCCTTCTGCTTTTGATTCTCTTTCCGCTTCTGCTTCTCCTTCTGGTTCTCATTCTGCTTCTCCAGATTCTGCTTCTTCTGCTTCTCCTGCTTCTCCTTCTGCTTCAGGTTCTGCTTCTGCTTCTTCGGATTCTTATGCTTCTGCTTTTCCTGCTTCTGCTTCTTCTGCTTCCCCTCCTTCTCTTTCTGCTTCTCCTTCTGTTTCTGCTTCTCCTTCTGCTTCTGCTTCTTGTCCTTCTCCTTTTTCTTCTCCTTCTGCTTCTCCTGTTTCTACATCTCCTGCTTCTCCTGCTTCTCTTTCTGCTTCTCCTTCTGCTTCTGCTCCTTCTCCTTCTTCTGTTTCTTCTTCTTCTGCTTCTCCCGCTTGTGCTTCTCCTGCTTCTCCTGCTTCTCGTTCTGCTTCTCTTCGTCGGCTTCTCTTTCTATTTCTGCTTCTGCTTCTTCTGATTCTGATTCTTCTCCTTCTTCTTCTCCTTTTGCTTCTGCTTCTTCTGCATCTCCTGCTTCTCCTTCTGCATCTCCTTCTGCTTGTGCTTTTCCTTCTGCTTCTTCTTCTGCTTCGGCTTCTCCTTCTCCTTCTTCTCCGTCTGCTTCTGTTTCTTCTGCTTTTCCTGCGTCTCCTTCTGCTTCTCCTTCTGTTTCTCCTTCTCGTTCTTCTGCTATTCCTTCTGCTTCTCTTTCTGGTTCTGCATCTTCAGCTTCTTCTGCTACTGATTCTGCTTCTTCTGTTTCTTCTGCTTCTCCTTCTGCTTCTCCTTCTGCTTTTGCTTCTCTTTCTGCTTCTGCTTGTCCTTCTGGTTCTCCTTCTTCTTCTCCAGATTCTGCTTCTTCTGCTTCTCCTGCTTCTCCTTCTGCTTTAGGTTCTGCTTTTGCTTCTTCGGCTTCTTCTGCTTCTATTTTTGCTTCTCCTTCTGTTTCTTCTTCTCTTTCTGCTTCTGCTTCTTCTCCTTCTTCTATTTCTTCTGATTCTGCTTTTCCTGCTTCTGCTTCTCCTGCTTCTCCTTCTGTTTCTCTTTATGCTTCTCATTCTGCTTCTCCTTCTTCTGCTTCTACTACTGCTTCTTCTTCTTCTTCTGCATCTTCTGTTTCAATTTCTCCTTCTTCTGCTTTTCATTCTGCTTCTGCTTCTCCTGCTTCTGCTTCTTCTGCTTCTCCTGCTTCTCCTTCTCATTCTCCTTCTCTTTCTGCTTCTGCTTATCCTTCTGTTTCTCCTACTCCTAATCCTTCTCTTTCTCCATGATCTTCATCTGCTACTCGTTCATCTTCTGCTTCTTCTGCTTGTTCTGTTTCTTCTGCTTCTACATTTCCAGCTTCTGCTGCTTCTGCTTCTCCTTCTGTTTCAGGTTCTCCTTCTGCTTCTTGGGCTTCTTCTGTTTCTTCTGCTTCTGCTTCTCCTGCTACTGCTTCTTCCGCTTCTTCTGCTTCACTTTTGCTTCTCCTTCTGCTTCTGCTTCTCCATCTACTCCTTCTCTATCTTCTGTTTCTTCTTCTTCTTCTTCTTCATCAACTACTTCTTCTTCATCTTCTTCTTCTTCTTCTACTGCACCTCACACTACTGCTTCTTCTGCTTCTCATGCTTGTCCTTCTCCTTCAACTTCTCCTTCTCCTTCTTCTCCTTCTCTTTCTGCTTCTTCTGAAACACCAAAATCTCCTTCATCATCTCCTTCTGTTTCTGCTTTCTCTTTCTGCTTCTGAATATCCTTCAGCATCAATTACTTCTGATTTCACCTATCTTCAGCTCTTAATCCATCTTTAGTTTTTCCCTCAGCATCTGGCTACTAATGCTTCCT
>NW_012308349.1:0-2563 GCF_000151885.1 Dipodomys ordii | reverse complement strand
TAGCGGGACACATTGGGACACAGCGGGACACAGCGGGGCACAGCGGGGACAAAGCGGGACATAGAGGACACACAGCGGGGACACAGCGGGACACAGCGGGGAACTCACCGGGACACAGCGGGGGACACAACAAGGAGACAGCGGAACACTGTGGGAGACACAGCCAGGACACATCCGGACCCAGTGGAGCACAGTGTAACACAGCGGGGACAAAGCAGGGGACACAGCGGGACACAGTGGGGGACACAGGGGGGACAAAGTGGGACACAGCGGGGGACACAGCGGGACACAGCGGGACACAGCGGGGACACAGCAGGGACACAGCGGTGGACACAGAGGGACAGAGCAGGGGACACAGCAGGAGACACAAAGGGACACAGCGAGACACAGCGGGGGACACAGGGGGGACACAGCGGGACACAGGGGGACACAGCGAAGACACATTGGGACACAACGGGGACACAGCGGGACTCAGCGGGGGACATAGCAGTACACAGCGGGACACAGCGGGACACAGCGGGTCACAGCAGGGACAGAGCGGGTGACACAGAGGGGTACACAGCGGGACACAGCAGTGGACAAAGCAGGACACCGTGGGGGACACAGCGAGGACACTGCGGGACACTGCGGCAGACACAGCAAGGACACAGCGGGACACAGTGGAACACAGCGGGACACAGCAGTGACACAGCAGGGGACCCAGCGGGACACAACCGGGGACACAGCGGGACACAGCGGGGCCACAGGGAGGACACAGCGGGACACAGCGGGACACAGCGGGACACAGCGGGTCACAGCGGGGACAAAGCTGGGACTCAGCGGGGGACACAGCGGGGGACAAACGGGACACCACGGAATACAGCGGGATACAGAGGGACACAGTGGGGACACAGCAGGACACAGCGGGACACAGAGGGGGACACAGAGGGACACAGCGGGGGACAGAGCGGGGGACAAAGCGGGACACCACGGGTCACAGTGTGTCACATCTGGACACAGCGGCGACACTGCGGGGACACAGCGGGACAAAATGGGGGACACAGCGGGACACAGCGGGAGACAGCATTGGACACAGGAGGGGATAGCGGGGGACAGAGAGGGGACACAGCGGAACACAGCGGTGACACAGCTGGACTCAGCTGGGTACACAGCGGGACATAGAGGACACACAGCGCGGACACAGCGGGACACAGCGGGGAACTCACCGGGACACAGCGGGGGACACAATAAGGACACAGCGGAACACTGTGGGAGACACAGTCAGGACACATCCGGACCCAGTGGAACACAGTGTGACACAGCGGGGACACAGCAGGGGACACAGCGGGACACAGTGGGGGACACAGGGGGGACAAAGCGGGACACAGCTGGGGACACAGCGGGACACAGCGGGACACAGCGGGGACACAGCAGGGACACAGCGGTGGACACAGAGGGACAGAGCAGGGGACACAGCAGGAGACACAGAGGGACACAGCGGGACACAGCGGGGGACACAGGGGGGACACAGCGGGACACAGGGGGGACACAGCGAAGACACATTGGGACACAACGGGGACACAGCGAGACTCAGCGGGGGACATAGCAGCACACAGTGGGACACAGCGGGTCACAGCAGGGACAGAGCGGGTGACACAGAGGGGTACACAGCGGGACACAGCAGTGGACAAAGCAGGACACAGCGGGGGACACAGCGAGGACACTGCGAGACACTGCAGGAGACACAGCAAGGACACAGCGGGACACAGTGGAACACAGCGGGACACAGCAGTGACACAGCAGGGGACCCAGCGGGACACAACCGGGGACACAGCGGGAAACAGCGAGGGACACAGCATCGATAGAGTGGGGACACAGCGGGACACAGCGGGGTACACAGCTGGGGACACAACGGGACACAGTGTGGGACATAGCGGGACACAACAGGACACGGTGGGACACAGCGGGACACAGCGGGGGACACAGTGGGACAGAGCAGGGTACACAGCAGGGGACACAGAGGGACCCAGCGGGTCACAGCGTGGGACACAGGGGGGACACAGCGGGACACAGCGGGGGACACAGCGAGGACACATTGGGACACAGCGGGGACACAGCAGGACTCAGCGGGGGACACAGCAGTACACAGCGAGACACAGCGGTACACAGCGGAGCACAGCAGGGACACAGTGGGGGACAAAGCGGGACACAGCGGGAAACAGCGGGGGACACAGAGGGGTACACAGCGGGACACAGCAGTGGACAAAGCAGGACACAGTGAGGGACACAGCGAGGACACTGCGGAACTCTGCGGGAGACACAGCGAGGACACAGCGTGACACAGCGGAACACAGCGGGACACAGCAGGGACACAGCAGGGGACACAGCGGGACACAGAGGGGGACACAGCGTGACACAGCGGGGGACACAGCGGGACACAGCGGGACACAGCGGGGGACACAGCGATGACAAAGCGGGACACAGCGGGGATATAGCGGGACTCAACACGGTCACATCGGGCACAGCAGGACACAACGGGACACAGCGGGGACACAGCAGGGGACAGAGCAGGACACAGTGGGGG
>NW_012308348.1:0-2563 GCF_000151885.1 Dipodomys ordii | reverse complement strand
TGCTTCTGCTTCTGCTCTTCTCCTTCTTCTGTTTCTTTTGCTTCTGTTTCTTCTGCTTCTTCTTCTTCTTCTGTTTCTTCTGATTCTACTTCTGCTTCTCCTTCTTCTCCTTCTCTTTCTGCTTCTTCTGATTCTCCTGCTTCTCCTTCTTGTTCTCCTTCTGTTTCTGCTCCTCTTTCTGCTTCTGCTTCTCCTTCTGCTGCTCCTTCTCCTTCTCATTCTTCTACTTCTCTCACTGCTTCTGCTTCTGCTTCTGTTGCTTATTCTTTTTCTTCTGCTTCAGCTTCTCCTGCTTCTGCTTCTTCTCCTTCTACTGCTTCTCCTTATACTTCTCCTTATGCTTCTCCTTATGCTGTTGCTTCTTTTTCTTCTTCTTCTTCGTCTTCTTCTTCTTCTCTTTCTTCTGCTTCTGCTTTTCCTGCCTCTTCTGCTTCTATTGCTTCTCTTTCTGCTTCTTGTCCTTCTCCTGTTTCTTCTCCTTCTGCTTCTCCTGCTTCTGCTTCTTCTGCTTTTCCTGCTTCTCTTTCTGCTTCTCCTTCTGCTTCTGCTCCTTCTCCTTCTTCTGTTTCTTCTTCTTCTGCTTCTCCCGCTTGTGCTTCTTCTGCATCTCCTGCTTCTCGTTCTGCTTCTCTTCGTCGGCTTCTCTTTCTATTTCTGCTTCTGCTTCTTCTGACTCTGATTCTTCTCCTTCTTCTTCTCCTTCTGCTTCTGCGTCTTCTGCATTTCCTGCTTCTCCTTCTGCATCTCCTTCTGCTTGTGCTTTTCCTTCTGCTTCTTCTTCTGCTCCGGCTTCTCCTTCTCCTTCTTCTGCTTCTCCGTCTGCTTCTGTTTCTTCTGCTTTTCCTGCTTCTCCTTCTGCTTTTCCTTCTATTTCTCCTTCTCGTTCTTCTGCTATTCCTTCTGCTTCTCTTTCTGCTTCTGCATCTTCAGCTTCTTCTGCTACTGATTCTGCTTCTTCTGTTTCTTCTGCTTCTCCTTCCTCTTCTCCTTCTGCTTATGCTTCTCTTTCTGCTTCTGCTTCTCCTTCTGGTTCTCCTTCTTCTTTTCCAGATTCTGCTTCTTCTGCTTCTCCTGCTTCTCCTTCTGCTTTAGGTTCTGATTTTGCTTCTTCGTCTTCTTCTGCTTCTATTTCTGCTTCTCCTTCTGTTTCTGCTTCTCTTTCTGCTTCTGCTTCTTCTCCTTCTTCTATTTCTTCTGATTCTGCTTCTCCTGCTTCTGCTTCTCCCGCTTCTCCTTCTGTTTCTCTTTATGCTTCTCCTTCTGCTTCTCCTTCTTCTGCTTCTACTACTGCTCCTGCTTCTCCTTCTGCATCTTCTTCTGTTTCAATTTCTACTTCTTCTGCTTTTCATTCTGCTTCTGCTTCTCCTGTTTCTGCTTCTTCTACTTCTCCTGCTTCTTCTACTTCTCCTGCTTCTCTTTCTCATTCTCCTTCTCTTTCTGCTTCTGCTTATCCTTCTGTTTCTCCTACTCCTAATCCTTCTCTTTCTCCTTCTCCTTCTTCTGCTTCTCCTGCTGCTTCTTCTTCTGCTTCTTCTGCTTTTTCTGTTTCTTCTTCTTCTGCTTCAGCTTCTTCTGCTTCTCCTTTTGCTTCTGCTTCTCCGTCTGCTTCTGCTTCTGCTCTTCTCCTTCTTCTGTTTCTTCTGCTTCTGCTTCTCCTGCTTCTTCTCCTGCTTCTCCTACTTCTCCTTCTGCTTCTCCGTCTCATTCTCCTTCTCCTTCAATTTCTCCTTCTTGTGCTTCTCATTCTCATTCTGCTTCTGCTTCTCCTACTTCTGCTTCTTCTGTTTCTCCTTCTGCTTCTCCTTCTGCTTCTCTTTCTGCTTCTTATTCTCCTTCTGCTCCTTCTACTCCTAATCCTTCTCTTTCTCCTTCTTCTTCTTCTGCTTCTCGTTCTGCTTCTGCTTCTTCTCCTTGTTCTGTTTCTTCTGCTTCTGCTTTTCCAGCTTCTGCTGCTTCTGCTTGTCCTTCTGCTTCAGGTTCTCCTTCTGCTTCTTGGGCTTCTTCTGTTTCTTCTGCTTCTGCTTCTCCTGCTACTGCTTCTTCTGCTTCTATTTTTGCTTCTCCTTCTGCTTCTGCTTCTCCTTCTGCTCCTTCTCTTTCTTCTGTTTCTTCTTCTTCTGCTTCTCCTGCTTCTGCTTCTTCTGCTTCTCCTGCTTGTCCTTCTCCTTCTGCTTCTCCTTCTTCTCCTTCTCTTTCTGCTTCTTCTGATTCTCCAACTTCTTCTTCTTCTCCTTCTGTTTCTGCTTCTCTTTCTGCTTCTGCATCTCCTTCTGCTTCACCTTCTGCTGCTCTTTCTCCTACTTCTGTTTCTCCATCTGCTTCTGCATCTTATGCTTCTTTATTTCTTCTGTTTCTGCTTCTCCTGCTTCTGCTTCTTATGCTTCTACTGCTTCTGCTTCTTCTGCTTCTACTTCTCTTTGTGCTTCTGCTTCTCCTGCTTGTTTTTCTGCTTCTTCTGCTGCTTCTCCTTCTGCTGCTTCTTCTCCTTCTCCTTCTCCTTCTCTTTCTGCATCTCTTTCTGCTTCTGCTACTCCTTCTGCTTCTGCTTCTGCTCTCTCCTTCT
>NW_012308347.1:0-2563 GCF_000151885.1 Dipodomys ordii | reverse complement strand
CAGCATGGGACACAGCAGGGACACAGTGTTACACAGCGGGGGACACAGCGGGACATATCGGGGAACACAGCGGGGGACACAGCGGGACACAGCGGGACACAGCAGGGGACACCTGGAGGACACAGCGGGACACAGCGGGGGACTTAGCGAGGACACATTGGGACACAGCGCGATTCTTCGGGGGACACAGCAGTACACAGCGGGACAAAGCGGGACACAGCGGGGACACAGCTCAGACACAGCGGGGGACAGAGCGGGACACTGCGGGAGACACAGTGATGACAGAGCAGGACCCACAGGGACGCAGCGTGGATACAGCAGGGACCCAGCTGGACTCAGCGGGACACAGCGGGGACACAGCAGCAGACACAGCGGGACACAGTGCCGGACACAGCGGGACACAGCGGGGGACAAAGGGAGGACACAGCGGGACTCAGCGGGACCCAGCGTCGATACAGCAGGGACACAGCGGGACACAGTGGGGTACACAGCTGGGGACACAGCGAGGACACAGCGGGACACAGCGGGGACACAGCGGGAACATAGCAGCACACAGCGGGGTACACAGCGGGACACAGCGGGACACAGCTGGGGACACAGCGGGGAAAGAGCGGGACACAGCGGAACACAGCAGGAGTCAAAGCGGGAGACAGCGGGGGACACAGCGAGGACACAGGGGGACACAGCGGCGACACAGAGGGGACTCAGCGGGGACTCAGCGGGGGACACAGCGTGGGACAAAGTGGGACAACACGGGACACAGCGGGACACAGCGGGAACACAGCGGGAACTCTGCGGGACACAGCGGGGGACACAGCGGGACACAGCGGGACACAGCGGGGGACACAACGGGGGACAGCGGAGACAGATAGTGGCCACAGCGAGACAAAGCGGTGACACAGCTGGACACAGCAGGGTACACAGCGGGACTCAGCGGGCACACAGCGGGGACACAGCGGGACACAGCGGGACACATCGGGGGACAATTTATTACTCTGCGGGACTAAGCGGGACACAGCGGGGACTCAGCGGGGACACAGCAGATACACAGCGGGGGACACAGCGGGACACAGCGGGGGACACAGGGATGACAGAGCAGGACCCAGCGGGAACCCAGCGTGGATACAGCAGGGACCCAGCTGGACACAGCGGGACACAGCGGGGACACAGCAGTAGACACAGCGGGACACAGTGCCGGACACAGCGGGACACAGCGGGGGACAAAGGGAGGACACAGCGGGACTCAGCGGGACCCAGCGTCGATACAGCAGGGACACAGCGGGACACAGTGGGGTACACAGCTGGGGACACAGCGAGGACACAGCGGGACACAGCGGGGACACAGCGGGACACAGCGGGACACAGCGGGGGACACAGCGGGACACAGCGTGGGACACAGCGAAGACACAGCAGGACACAGCGGGACACAGCGGCGACACAGCAGGGACACAACAGGGACACAGTGGGGACACAGTGGGGGCACAGCGGGACACAGCGGGACGCAGTGGTACACAGTGGGGACAAAGCGTGAGACACAGCGGGGTACAGAGCTGGAGACAGCGGGGGACACAGCCAGGACACAGGGGGACACAGGGTTGACACAGCGGGGGACACAGGGATGACAGAGCAGGACCCAGCGGGACCCAGCGTGGATACAGCAGGGACCCAGCTGGACACAGCGGGACACAGCCGGGACACAGCAGTAGACACAGCGGGACACAGTGCCGGACACAGCGGGACACAGCGGGGGACAAAGGGAGGACACAGCGGGACCCAGCGGGACCCAGCATCGATACAGCAGGGACACAGCGGGACACAGTGGGGTACACAGCTGGGGACACAGCAGGCACACAGCTGGGGACACAGCGGGGACAAAATGAGACACCACGGGACACAGCGAGGACACAGCGGGAAACAGCGGAACACAGCGGGGGACAAAGCGGGATGAAGCGGGGGACATAGCGGGACACAGCGGCACACAGTGGGGGACACAGCGGGGGATATCGGAGACAGAGATGGGCCACAGCGGGACACAGCAGTGACATAGCTGGACACAGCGGGGTACACAGCGGGACACAGCGGGCACACCGGGGACACAGCGGGACACAGCGGGACACAGTGGGGACACAGAGGGACACAGCGGGACAAAGCGGGGGACACAGCGGGACACAGCTGGGGACACAGCGAGGACACAGCGGGATACAGCGGGGGACACAGTGAGGACACAGCGGGACACAGCCGGGGAAAAAGCGGGACACAGCGGGGACACAGCAGTGGACACAGCGGGACACAGCGGGGGACACAGCCGGACACAGCGGGGGAAACAGTGGGGGACACAGTGGGACACGGTGGGACACAGCGGGGGACACATGGGGAACACAGCGGGACACAGCGGGGACACAGCGGGACTCAGCGGGGGACACAGCAGTATACAGCAGGACACAGCGGGGACACAGCAGGGACACAGCGGGGGACACAGCGGGGCACAGCGGGGGACACAGCGGGACACAGAGGGGGACACAGTGGGATACACAGCGGGACACATCTTGGGACACAGCGGGGA
>NW_012308346.1:0-2563 GCF_000151885.1 Dipodomys ordii | reverse complement strand
CGGGACACAGCGGTCACAGCGAGGGACACAGAGGGGTACATAGCGGGACACAGTGGGGAATACAGGGAGGACACAGCGGGACCCAGCAGGACACAGCGTCGATACAGCGGGGACACAGTGGGACACAGTGGGGTACACAGCTGGGGACACAACGGGACACAGCGGGGGACACAGCGGGACACAGCGTCTATAGAGCGAGGACACAGCGGGACACAGCGGTGACACAGCGGGTCCCAGCAGAGACACAACAAGGACACAGCAGATGACACAGCAGGACACAGAATGGGACACAGCGAGGGACACAGCGGGGGACACAGCGGGACACACCGGGGGACACAGAGGGACACAGCGGGGACACAGAGGGGACTCAGCAGTGGACATAGCGGGGGACAAAGCGGGACACCACATGACACAGTGGGACACAGCGGGACACAGCGGGGACACTGCGGGGACACAGCGGGAGAAAGCGGGGGACCCAGCGGGACACAGGGGGACACAGCAGGACCCAGCGGGGAAACAGGGGGAACACAGTGGGACACAGCGAGGACACAGCGGGACACAGCGGGACACTGCGGGGCACAGCGGGGGACACAGCGGGACACAGCGGGGGACACAGGGAGGACACAGCAGAACACAGCATGGGACAATGCGAGGACACAGCGGGAAACAGCGAGACATAGCGGGACCCAGCGGGGACCCAGCAGTGGACACAGCGGGACACAGCGGGGGACAAAGCAGGACACCACGGAACACAGCAGGACACAGCGTGAAACAGCGGTGAACCTGCGGGGACACAGCGCTACACAGCGGCGGACCCAGCAGGACCCAGCGGGACCCAGCGGGGGACACAGCTGGACACAGCAGGGACACAGCGGGGGACACAGCGGGACACAGCGGGGGACACAGCAGGGACACAGTGGGACACAGTAGGACACAGCGTGGGACAAAGCGGGAGACAGCTGAGGACACAGCGAGGACACAGCTGGACACAGCGGGGACACAGAGGGGACTCAGCAGGGGACATAGAGGGGAAAAAGCGGGACACCACGGGACACAGTAGGACACAGCGGGACACAGCGGGGACACTGCGGGACACAGCCGGGGGACACAGCGTTGGACAGCGGGGGACAGAGAAGGGACACAGCGGGACACAGAAGGGTACACAGCGGGGCACAGCGGACACACCACGGGGACAGAGCTGGACACAGAGGGACACAGATGGGACAGAGCGTGACACAGTGGGACACAGCGGGACACAGCGGGGGACACAGCAGTACACAGGGGACACAGCGGGTCACAGCGAGGGACACAGAAGGGTACATAGCGGGACACAGTGGGGAACACAGGGAGGACACAGCGGGACCCAGCGGGACACAGCGTCGATACAGCGGGGACACAGCGGGACACTGGGGTACACAGCTGGGGACACAACGGGACACAGCGGGGGACACAGCGAGGACACAGCAGAACACAGCGTGGGAAACAGTGAGGACACAGCGGGACACAGCGAGACACAGCGGGACACAGTGTGGACACAGCAGTAAACACACAGCGAGACACAGCGGGGGACACAGCGGGACACAGCGGGGAACACAGCGAGGACACCTCGGGGACACAGCGGGGACACTGCGGGAACATAGTGGGACACAGCGGGGCACACAGCGGGACAAAGCGGGACACAGCTTGGGACACAGCGGGAACACAGCAGGACACAGCAGGGGACACAGCGAGGACACAGCGGGACACAGTGGGACACAGCGTGGAACAAAGCGGGAGACAGCAGGGGACACAGCGAGGACACAGCGGGACACAGCGGCGACACATAGAGGACTCAGCGGGGGACACAGTGGGGGACAGAGCGGGACACAGCGGGACACTGCGGGACACAGCGGGGGACCCAGCGGGACCCAGCGGGGGACCCAGCGGGACCCAGCGGGACACAGCGGGACACTGCGGGGCACAGCGGGGGACAGAGCGGGACACTGCGGGGGACACAGGGAGGACACAGCTTAACACAGCATGGGACAAAGCGAGGACACAGCGGGACACAGCGAGACACAGCGGGACACAGCGGGGCCCCAGCAGTGGACACAGCGGGACACAGCGGGGGACAAAGCAGGACACCAAGGAACACAGCAGGACACAGCGTGAAACAGTGGTGAACCTGCGGGGACACAGCGGGACACAGCGGGGGACACAGCGGGACCCAGCGGGACACAGCGGGGGACACAGCGGGACACAGCGTCTATAGAGCGGGGACACAGCGGGACACAGCGGTGACACAGCAGGTCCCAGCAGGGACCCAACAAGGACACAGCGGATGACACAGCGGGGCACAGCGGGACACAGAGGGGGACACAGTGAGGGACACAGCGGGGGACACAGCGGGACACAGCGGGGGACACAGCGGGACACAGCGGGACACAGCGGGGACACTGCGGGGACACAGCGGGAGAAAGCGGGGGACCCAGCGGGACACAGCGGGACACAGCAGATCCAGCGGGGAAACTGGGGGGACACAGTGGGACACAGCGAGGACACAGCGGGACACAGCGGGACACTG
>NW_012308344.1:0-2563 GCF_000151885.1 Dipodomys ordii | reverse complement strand
CTAGAAGAAGAAGAAGATGAAGAAGAAGAAGAAGAAGAAGAAGAAGAAGAAGAATAAGAAGAAGAAGAAGAAGAAGAAGAAGAAGAAGATGAAGAAGAAGAAGAAGAAGAAGAAGAAGAAGAAGCATAAGGAGAAGCATAAGGAGAAGCAGTAGAAGCAGAAGAAGAAGAAGCAGGAGAAGCAGAAGCAGAAGAAAAAGAATAAGCAAAAGAAGCAGAAGCAGAAGCACTGGGAGAAGCAGAAGAAGGAGAAGGAGAAGGAGCAGCAGAAGGAGAAGCAGAAGCAGAAAGAGAGGCAGAAACAGAAGGATAACACGAAGGAGAAGCAGGAGAATCAGAAGAAGCAGAAAGAGGAGAAGAAGGAGAAGCAGAATTAGAATCAGAAGAAACTGAAGAAGAAGCAGAAGAAACAGAAGCAAAAGAAACAGAAGAAGGAGAAGAGCAGAAGCAGAAGCAGAAGGAGAAGCAGAAGTAGAAGGAGAAGCAGAAAGAGTAGCAGGAGAAGCAGAAGAAACAGGAGAAGCAGAAGAAACAGGAGAAGCCGAAGAAGCAGAAGCAGAATCTGAAGCAGAAGGAGAAACAGAAGAAGCACAATTTGAAGCAGAAGCAGAAGAAACAGTAATAGTAGAATAAGCAGAAGCAGAGGCAGCAAGAGAAGCAGAAGAAGGAGAAGTCGGAGAAGGCGAGAGAGAAGGATTAGGAGTAGGAGATGCAAAAGGATAAGCAGAAGCAGAAAGAGACGCAGAAGGAAAAGCAGCACGAGAAGTAGGAGAAGCACGAGAAGCAGAAGCAGGAGAAGCAGAAGAAACAGAAGACGCAGAAGCAGAATGAGAAGCAGAAGGAGAAATTGAAGCAGAAGCAGAAGGAGAAGCAGAAACAAAAGGAGAAGCAGAAGAAGAAGGAGAAGCAGAATTAGAAGCAGGAGAAGCAGAAGCAGGAGAAGCAGAAGCAGAAGAAACAGAAGAAGTAGAAGAAGCAGAAGCAGAAGGAGAAGCAGAAACAGAAAGAAAAGCAAAAAGAGAAGCAGGAGAAGCAGAAGAAGCAGCAGCAGGAGAAGCAGAAGCAGAAGAAGCCGAAGAAGCAGAAGCAGAACCTGAAGCAGAAGGAGAAGCAGGAGAAGCAGAAGAAGCAGAATCTGGAGAAGCAGAAGGAGAAGCAGAAGCAGAAAGAGAAGCAAAAGCAGAAGGAGAAGCAGAAGAAATAGAAGAAGCAGAGGCAGTAGCAGAAGAAGCAGAAGATGCAGAAGCAGAAGGAGAAGCAGAAAGGAAAGCAGAAGAACGAGAAGGAGAAGGAGAAGGAGAAACAGAAGGAGAAGCAGAAAGAGAAGCAGAAGAAGGAGCAGGAGAAGGAAAAGCAGCAGGAGAACCAGAAAGAGCAGCAGAAGGTGAAGCAGGAGAAGGAGAAACAGGAGAAGCAGAAGCAGAAGCAGAAGAAACAGGAGAAGGACAAGAAGCAGAAGCAGAAGGAGAAGCAGAAACAGAAGGAGAAGCAGAAAGAGAAGGAGGGGAAGCAGAAGAAGCAGAAGTAGGAGAAGCAGAAGCATAAGGATCCGAAGAAGCAGAAGCAGAAACTGAAGCAGAAGGAGAAGCAGAAGAAACAGAAGAAGTAGAAGCAGTAGCAGTTGTAGCAGAAGCAGAACGAGAAGCAGAAGGAAAAGCAGAAGAACAAGAAGGAGAAGGAGAAACAGAAGGAGCAGCAGAACGAGAAGCAGAAAGAGAAGCAGGTAAAGCACAAGAAGAAGCAGAAGGAGAATCAGAAGGAGAAGCAAAAGAAGAAGAAGGAGAAGCAGAAGAAGATGCAGAAGGAGAAGCAGAAGAAGCAGAAGCAGAAGAAGGAAAGGCAGAAGAAGCAGAAGCAAAAGGAGAAGCAAAAGAAGGAGAAGGAGAAGCAGAAGCAGAAGAAGAAGCATAAGGACAAGCACAAGCAGAAGGAGATGCAGAAGGAAAAGCAGGAGAAAGAGAAGAAGCAGAAGCTGAAGGAGAAGCAGAAGTAGGAGAAGGAGAAGGAGGAGAAGCAGAAGAAGAAAGAGAAGCAGAAGCGGAATGAGAAGCAGAAAGAGAAGCAGGAGAAGCACAAGAAGAAGAAGCAGGAGACGCCGAAAGAGAAGAAGCAGAAGAAGCAGAAACAGAAGCAGAAGTAGAAGCAGAAACAGAAGGAGAAGCAGCAGAACAAGTAAAACCAGAAATTCAGGCAGGAGAAACTTAAGAAGCAGAAGCAGAAGCAGAAGGAGAAGCAAAAAGAGAAGCAGAAGAAGAAGTAGAAGAACCAGCAAAAGGAGAAGCACCAGAAGAAGCAGAAAAACAAGCAGGAGAAGGAGAAGCAGAAAGAGAAGTAGAAGCAGAAGAAGAAGAAGAAGAAGAAGAAGAAGAAGCAGTAGAAGCATAAGAAGCAGAAGCAGGAGAAGCAGAACCAGAAGAAAAAGAAGAATCATAAGAAGCAGAAGCAGAGGGAGAAGCAGAAGAAGGAGAAGGAGCAGCAGAAGGAGAAGCAGAAGGAGAATCAGGAGGAGAAGCAGAAGAAGGAGAAGCAGAAGCAGAAGAAGAATCAGAAGAAGAAGCAGAAGC
>NW_012308343.1:0-2563 GCF_000151885.1 Dipodomys ordii | reverse complement strand
GTGTCCCTTGTGTCCATTGTATCACCGCTGTGTCCCGCTGTGTACCCGCTGTGTCCTCGCTCTGTTCCCCGCTGTGTCCCACTGTGTCCCCGTTGTCCCCTGCTGTGTCACGCTGTGTCACGCTGTTTTCCCCGCTGTGTCCCACTGTTTCCTCAACTATGTCCCGCGCTGTTTCTCGCTGTGTCCCCCGCTGTGTCCCGCTGTGTCCTGATGTGTCCCGCTGTGTCCTGCTGTGTCCCACTGTGTCCCTCTGTGTCCCGTTGTGTCCTCGCTGTGTCCCCGCTGTGTCCCGCTGTGTACCCCGCTGTGTCCAGCTGTGTCCCTGCTGTGTCCCGCTGGGCCAGATGTGTCCTCGCTGTGTATCCCGCTGTGTCCCGCTGTGTCCGCCACTGTGTCCCGCTGTGTCCCCGTTGTCCCCAGCTGTGTCACGCTGTGTCACGCTGTTTTCCCAGCTGTGTCCCGATGTTTCCTCCACTATGTCCTGTGCTGTTTCTCGCTGTGTCCACCGCTGTGTCCCGCTGTGTCCTGCTGTGTCCCGCTGTGTACCCCGCTATGTCCAGCTGTGTCCCCGCTGTGTCCCGCTGTGCCAGCTGTTTCCTCGATGTGTATCCCGCTGTGTCCCGCTGTGTCCCTGCTGTGTTCCACTGTGTCCCTCTGTGTCCCCCATTGAGTCCCCCGCTGTGTCCGGATGTGTCCCCATCTATGTCCCGCTGTGTCCCCCGCTGTGTCTCCGCTGTGGCCTCTGTGTACCCGCTATGTCCCGCTTTGTCCCGCTGTGTCCTCGCTTTGTCCCCCGCTGTGTCCTGCTGTGTCCCCCGCTGTGTCCCGCTGTGTCCCACTGTGTCCGCCACTGTGTCCTGCTGTGTCCCCGCTGTGTTACGTTGTGTCCCCCGCTGTGTCCCCGCTGAGTCACGCTGTGTCCCCGTTGTGTCCCGGTGTGTCCGGCTGTGTCTCCGCTGTGTCCCTCTGTGTACCCCTCTGTGTCCCGCTGTGTCTCCGCTCTGTCCCACTGTGTAA
Source organism: Dipodomys ordii (assembly GCF_000151885.1). Classification (NCBI taxonomy): domain Eukaryota; kingdom Metazoa; phylum Chordata; class Mammalia; order Rodentia; family Heteromyidae; genus Dipodomys; species Dipodomys ordii. Next base: position 1,546 of record NW_012308343.1, on the reverse strand, counting down.
CCCGCTGTGTCCCGTTGTGTCCCATTGTATCCCCGCTGTGTCTTGCTTTGTCCCGCTGTATCCAGCTGTGTCCCCTCTGTGTCCCGCTGTGTCTCCCTGTTTGTCCCCCGATTTGTCCCGCTGTTTCCCGCTGTGTCCCCTGCTGTGTCCCTGCTGTGTCCTGCTTTGTCCCGCTCTGTCCCGCTCTGTCCCCCGCTGTGTCCTGCTGTGTACCTCTATGTTCTTTGCTGTGTCGCTCTGGGTCCCCAGCTGTGGCCCCGCTGTGTCCAGCTGTGTCCCCGCTGTGTCCCGCTGTCACTGCAGTGTACCCGCTGTGTCCCACTGAGTCCCTGATGTGTCCCGCTGTGTTCTCGCTGTGTCCCGCTGTGTCCTGCTGTGTCCTGCTGTGTCCCCCGCTGTGTCCCCGCTGTGTCCCGCTGTGTCCGGCTGTGTCCCGCTTTGTCCCGCTGTGTCCCCACTGTGTCCCGCTGTGTCCCCCGCTGTGTCCCGCTGTGTCTCCCGCTGTGTCCCGGTTTGTATCCCCTGTGTCCCCCTCTGTGTCCGGCTGTGGCCCACGCTGTGTCCTGCTGACTCCCCTGCTGTGTCCCACTGTGTTCCGCTGTGTCCCGTTGTGTCCTCGCTGTGTGTCCCGCAGTGTCCCCCTATGTCTTCGCTGTGTCCCCCACTGTGTCTCACTGTGTCCCCAACTGTGACCCGCTGTGTCCCGCTGTGTCCCCCCTGTGTCCCGCTATCTCCGCACTGTGTCCCGCTCTGTCCCTCCTGTGTCCCCCGCTGTGTCCCGGCTGTGTCTCGCTGTGTCCTCACTTTGTCTCCTGCTGTCTCCCGCTTTTTCCCCTGCTGTGTCGCTCTGTGTCCAGCTATGTCCCGCAGTGTTCCACTGTGCTCTGCTGTGTCCTCGCTGTGTCTCCCGCAGTGTCCCGCTGTGTCCTCGCTGTGTCCCGCTGTGCCCGGTGTGTACCCTGCTGTGTCCAGATTTGTCCCCACTGCGTACCCCGATGTGCCCAGCTGTGTCCGCCGCTGTGTCCCGCTGTGTCACGCTATGTCCCGCTCTGTCCCCGCTGTGTCCTGCTGTGTCCCGCTGTGTCCCCGTTGTCCCCAGCTGTGTCACGCTGTTTCACGCTGTTTTCCCAGCTGTGTCCCGATGTTTCCTCCACTATATCCTGCACATTTTCTCGCTGTGTCCACCGCTGTGTCCCACTGTGTCCTGCTGTGTCCCGCTGTGTACCCCGCTGTGTTCAACTGTGTCTTCGCTGTGTATCCCGCTGTGTCCTGCTGTGTCCCCCTCTGTGTCAAGCTGTGTCCTACTGTGTCCCGCTGTTTCCCACTGTGTCCCGCTGTGTCCTCGCTGTGTCCCCACAGTGTCCGTCTGTGTACCCCGTTGTGTCCAGCTCTGTCCCCGCTGTGTCCACCGCTGAGTTCCCGCTGTGTCCTGCTGTGTCCCCCCCTGTGTCCATGCTCTTGACCCGCTGTGTCCGCATTGTCCCCCACTGTGTCCCCAATGTCCCCCACTTTGACCCGCTGTGTCACCGCTGTGTCCCCCGCTGAA
>NW_012308342.1:0-2563 GCF_000151885.1 Dipodomys ordii | reverse complement strand
GACACAGAGGGAACACTGCGTCGACACAGCGGGACAAAGTTGGGGGACACAGCGGGACACAGCGGGACACAGCGGGGGACACAGCGGGGGACAGTGGAGACAAAGAGAGGACACAGCAGGACACAGCGGTGACACAGCTGGACACAACGGAGTACACAGCGGGACACAGCGGGCACAAAGCGGGGACAGAGCGGGACACAGCTGGACACAGCGGGACATAGCGGGGGACACAGCGGGACACAGAGGGGGACACAGTGAGGACACAGTGGGACACAGTGGGGGACACAGCGGGGGACACAGCGAGGAACAGCGTAGATACAGCGGGGACACAGCGTTACACAGCGTGGTACACAGCTGTGGACACAACAGGACACAGTGTGGGCACAGCGGGACACAGCGGGACACAGTGGGACACAGCGGGGACAAAGCGTGAGACACAGCGGGGGACAGAGTGGGAGACAGCAGGGGACACAGCGGGGACTCAGCGGGGTCACAGCGGGATACAGCGGGACACAGAGTGACACAGCGGGACACAGCAGAGGACACAGCGGGACACAGCAGAGGACAGAGCGACGACACAACAGGACGCAGCGGGGACACAGGGGGACTCAGCAGGGTTACAGCGGGAAACAACGGGACACAGCAGGACACAGCGTGACACAGCTGGGACACAGCAGGGACACAGCAGGAACACAGTGGGGGACACAGCGGGACAAAACGGGACACAGCGGGGGACACAGTAGGATAGAGCAGGGGACACAGTGGGGGACAGAGGGGGACACCACGAATAACAGAGCAAGGACACAGTGGGACACAGCCTTGATACAGCGGGATTCACAGCGTTACACAGCAGGTTACACAGCTGGGGACACAAAGGGACACAGTGGTGGACACAGCGGGACACAGCAGGACAGAGTGGGACACAGACGGGATAAAGCGTGAGACACAGCGGGGGACAGAGCGGGAGACAGCGTGGGACACAGCGAGGACACAGAGGGACACAGCGGGGACACAGCGGGGACTCAGCTGGGGACACAGCGGGGGACAAAGCGGGACACCACTGACACAGCGGGACACAGCGCGAAACAGCGGTGACCCTGCGGGGAAACAGCGGGACACAGCGGGACAGAGTGGGGGACACAGCGGGACACAGCGGGGGACAGAGCATGAGACACAGCGAGACACATCAGAGACAAAGCTATACACAGCGGGGTACATAGAGGGACACAGCGGGAAAACAGCGGGGGACACAGCGGGACACAGCGGGGAACCCAGCGCGGACACAGCGGGACACAGCGGGACACAGCGTCGATACAGCGAGGACACAGTGGGACACAGCGGGGTACACAGCTGGGGACACAACGGGACACAGCGTGGGACACATTGAGGACACAGCAGGACACAGCGGGGGCAAAGAGGGGACACAGCGGGACTCAGCGGGGGACACAGCAGTACACATCGGGACATCCGGGACAGAGCGGCGGACACAGAGGGGTACACAGCGGGACACAGCGAGGACACAGCGGGACCCAGCGGGACACAGCGTCATTACAACGGGGACACAGCGGGACAGAGCGGGGTACACAGCTGGGGACACAACGGGGCACAGCGGGGGACACAGCGAGGACACAGTGGGCCACAGCGGGACACAGCGTGACACAGCGGGGGACACAGCGATGACAAAGCGGGACACAGCGGGGATATACCGGGACTCAACAAGGTCACAGCGGGACACAGCAGGACACAGCGGGACACAGCGGGGACACAGCAGGGGACAGAGCGGGACACAGCGGGGGACACAGCGGGACACAGCGGGGGACACAGGGGGGACAAAGGGGACACAGCAGGGTACACAGCAGGGGACACAGCGAGGACACAGCGGGACACATCTGGGACACAGCGGGAATCAGCGGGGGACACAGCGGGACACAGCGGGACACAGCGGGGACACAGCAGGGACACAGAGGGGGACACAGTGGAACAGAGCAGGGGACACAGCAGGGGACACAGAGGGACAGAGCGGGACACAGCAGGGGACACAGGGGGGACACAGTGGGACACAGCGGGGGACACAGTGAGGACACATTGGGAAACAGCGGGGAAACAGCGGGACTCAGAGGGGGACACAGCAGTACACAGCGGGACACAGCGGGGCACAGCAGGGACACAGCGGGGGACACAGCGGGAAACAGCGAGGGACACTGCGGGGGACACAGCGGGACACAGTGTGGAACACAGAGAGTACACAGCGGGACCCAGCGGGACACAGCGTCGATACAGCGGGGACACAGCGTGACACAGCAGGGGACATAGCTGGGGACACAAGGGGACACAGTGGGGGACATAGCGGGACACAGCGGGACACAGCGGGACACAGCGGGTCACAGCGGGGACAAAGCGGGGACTCAGCGGGGGACACAGCGGGGGACAAACGGGACACCACGGAATACAGCGGGATACAGCGGGACACAGGGGGGACACAGCACGACACAGCGGGACACAGAGGGGGACACAGCGGGACACAGCGGGGGACAGAGCAGGGGACAAAGCGGGACACCACGGG
>NW_012308341.1:0-2564 GCF_000151885.1 Dipodomys ordii | reverse complement strand
GATTCTCCTGCTTCCCCTTCTTGTTCTCCTTCTGTTTCTGCTTCTCTTTCTGCTTCTGCTTCTCCTTCTGCTGCTCCTCCTCCTTCTCCTTCTTCTGCTTCTCTCACTGCTTCTGCTTCTGCTTCTTTTGCTTATTCTTTTTCTTCTGCTTCAGCTTCTCCTGCTTCTGCTTCTTCTGCTTCTACTGCTTCTCCTTATACTTCTCCTTATGCTTCTCCTTATGCTTCTCCTTATGCTGCTGCTTCTTTTTCTTCTTCTTCTTCCTCTTCTTCTCTTTCTTCTGCTTCTGCTTTTCCTGCCTCTTCTGCTTCTACTGCTTCTCTTTCTGCTTCTTGTCCTTCTCCTGTTTCTTCTCCTTCTGCTTCTCCTGCTTCTGCTTCTTCTGCTTTTCCTGCTTCTCTTTCTGCTTCTCCTTCTGCTTCTCCTTCTGGTTCACTCCTTCTCCTTCTTCTGTTTCTTCTTCTTCTGCTTCTCCCGCTTCTGCTTCTTCTGCTTCTCCTGCTTCTCGTTCTGCTTCTCTTCGTCGGCTTCTCTTTCTATTTCTGCTTCTTCTGATTCTGATTCTTCTCCTTCTTCTTCTCCTTCTGCTTCTGCGTCTTCTGCATATCCTGCTTCTCCTTCTGCATCTCCTTCTGCTTGTGCTTTTCCTTCTGTTTCTTCTTCTGCTCTGGATTCTCCTTCTCCTTCTTCTGCTTCTCCGTCTGCTTCTGTTTCTTGTGCTTTTCCTGCTTCTCCTTCTGCTTCTCCTTCTATTTCTCCTTCTCGTTCTTCTGCTATTCCTTCTGCTTCTCTTTCTGCTTCTGCATCTTCAGCTTCTTCTGCTACTGATTCTGCTTCTTCTGTTTCTTCTGCTTCTCCTTCTGCTTTTGCTTCTCTTTCTGCTTCTGCTTCTCCTTCTGGTTCTCCTTCTTCTTCTCCAGATTCTGCTTCTTCTGCTTCTCCTGCTTCTCCTTCTGCTTTAGGTTCTGCTTTTGCTTCTTCGGCTTCTTCTGCTTCAATTTCTGCTTCTCCTTTTGTTTCTGCTTCTCTTTCTGCTTCTGCTTCTTCTCCTTCTTGTATTTCTTCTGATTCTGCTTCTCCTGCTTCTGCTTCTCCTGCTTCTCCTTCTGTTTCTCTTTATGCTTCTCCTTCTGCTTCTCCTTCTTCTGCTTCTACTACTGCTTCTGCTTCTCCTTCTGCATCTTCTTCTGTTTCAATTTCTCCTTCTTCTGCTTTTCATTCTGCTTCTGCTTCTCCTGCTTCTGCTTCTTCTGCTTCTCCTGCTTCTCCTTCTCATTCTCCTTCTATTTCTGCTTCTGCTTATCCTTCTGTTTCTCCTACTCCTAATCCTTCTCTTTCTCCTTCTCCTTCTTCTTCTTTTTCTTCTGCTTCTCCTGCTGCTGCTTCTTCTGCTTCTTCTGCTTTTTCTGTTTCTTCTTCTTCTGCTTCAGCTTCTGCTTCTTCTGCTTCTCCTTTTGCTTCTGCTTCTCCGCCTGCTTCTGCTTCTGCTCTTCTCCTTCTTCTGTTTCTTCTGCTTCTGCTTCTCCTGCTTCTTCTTCTTCTGCTTCTGCTACTTCTCCTTCTGCTTCTCCTTCTGCTTCTCTTTCTGCTTCTGATTCTCCTTCTGCTCCTCCTACTCCTAATCCTTCTCTTTCTCCTTCTTCTTCTTCTGCTTCTCGTTCTGCTTCTGCTTCTTCTCCTTGTTCTGTTTCTTCTGCTTCTGCTTTTCCAGCTTCTGCTGCTTCTGCTTGTCCTTCTGCTTCAGGTTCTCCTTCTGCTTCTTGGGCTTCTTTTGTTTCTTCTGCTTCTGCTTCTCCTGCTACTGCTTCTTCTGCTTCTCTTTCTGCTTCTCCTTCTGCTTCTGCTTCTCCTTCTGCTCCTTCTCTTTCTTCTGTTTCTTCTTCTTCTGCTTCTCCCAGCAATACTGCTTCTTCTGCTTCTCCTGCTTGTCCTTCTCCTTCTCCTTCTGCTTCTCCTTCTCTTTCTGCTTCTGCATCTTCTGATTCTCCAACTTCTCCTTCTTCTTCTCCTTCTGTTTCTGCTTCGCTTTCTGCTTCTGAATCTCCTTCTGAATCACCTTCTGCAGCTCTTTCTCCTTCTTCAGTTTCTACCTCAGATTCTGCTTCTTATGCTTCTTCTTTTTCTTCTGTTTCTGCTTCTCCTGCTACTGCTTCTTATGCTTCTACTGCTTCTTCTTCTTCTTCTTCTGCTTCTTCTGCTTCTACTTCTCATTGAGCTTCTGTTTCTCCTGCTTGTTTTTCTGCTTCTTCTGCTGCTTCTCCTTCTGCTGCTTCTTCAACTTCTCCTACTCCTTCACTTAATGCTTCGAAAAATGATTCTAATACTTCTGAATCTCCAGCCTGAATTACATGATTCTACTTCTTCTGCTGCTTCACCATTCTGCATCTGCATCTACTTCTGATTCTGATTCTGCTTCTTCTCTTTCAGATCCCCATGCAACTGATTCTTGTGCATTACCAGATACACTTTCAGCTTAACATTCCGCTTCTGCTCCACATAATCCTTCAGATACACCACCTTCACCTTCTCAAAATCCAGCTTCCCATAAACATCTGCTTCATCTA
>NW_012308340.1:0-2564 GCF_000151885.1 Dipodomys ordii | reverse complement strand
TGCATGGGGGAAAAAAAAGAACAAAACAAACCACGCACTGACTGACTGAGATTAACCGGCCCAGGCTGGCTGGCCCCGAGAGAGACTGCCTTCTTTTCAGAGAAGGGGTGGGGTGGGGATGATGATGTGCCTCGTTGGAGTATGGGGCCCATGCATAGGCAGGCAGGCAGGCAGGCAGGCTCGGAGTGGGACCGTTGTGTGTTGGAGCGCCAGTACAGTAGCTCAAGCCCCAGGATTGACTGGCAAGTCGAGAGGAAAAGGAGGGAGGGAGTGCGGGCGGGCGGGAGAGAGAATTCAAACGAGAGAGAGAGAGAGAGAGACAGACAGACAGACAGACAGACAGACAGACAGACAGAGACGAAGAGAGACACAGAGAGAGAAATAGAGAAACAGAAACAGAGAGACAAGAGACAGAGACGTGGTGAATTGGTCCGGCTGGACTACATACATGCTCTGTCGCGTCCGATCTTTGAGTTTCCTCAAAGATGCACGCACGCACACACACAGATACACTGAGATGCCCTCTGCCCCCTCTTCTCTCCTCTCCAAGTCCCCCGCCCCCTGCCCCCTCCCCCCCCGTCAGGCACCAGAAATGAGATCCCTCCCCTTCGCCTATTGCGTCAATTACAAACAAAAGGCAGCGTGAGATTCAAGCAAATTTGTTTTATTTTGTTCCGAGGGTAGGGTTGTGGATTTTGTTGCGGGGGTGGGGGTTGGAGGTCGTGGTCGTGGTCGAGTAATCGCCTGCGGGGGGGGGGGTGAGGATGGACGGTTACGCCACCTGCATGGATGGCTCGCGTTCCCCTCTGGCTGTCTGGTTGCCGCTGAGTGCTTCAGATATCACCATCCGGTCAGGAAGCAGGGGCTGGAAGATAAAGAGATATTAAAGAGATAATTAGGAGCAGGACTCCAGGGAAGCCCGAAGGCGGGGGGGGGCGGGGGGAGGGGGGAGGGAGAGAATGGTGGAGAGGAGGGGAGACGGATCTATCCAGGGAACGAGCGACTCCTCCCCCTCTCCCTCCCCCTCCGCAACACGTCGGCTGGCGGTCGAAACCCCGCCCTCCCCCTTCCCCGTCATCATGGCTACGACAGAGCAAAAGCAAATGATGATAATAATGAATCATAACAACCTATATGTATGTGTATGTCAGAACTCTCACTCCCCACTGCCGGGTAGGTGAGGACTGACTGACTGAGTGAGTGACTGACCCGACCCGTGTTTTGCCCCTCCCGCCGCCCCATCCACCTTGTCGACGGCGAACGCGCGCCATCTAGTGGTGGTTTTGTGAATTGCAGTTTTCTCTCATGAAATGCATGGGGGAAAAAAAAGAACAAGCAAACCACGCACTGACTGACTGAGAAAACCGGCCCAGGCTGGCTGGCCCCGAGAGAGACTGCCTTCTTTTCAGAGAAGGGGTGGGGTGGGGATGATGATGTGCCTCGTTGGAGTATGGGGCCCATGCATAGGCAGGCAGGCAGGCAGGCAGGCTCGGAGTGGGACCGTTGTGTGTTGGAGCGCCAGTACAGTAGCTCAAGCTCCAGGATTCAGGATTGACTGGCAAGTCGAGAGGAAAAGGAGGGAGGGAGTGCGGGCGGGAGGGCGGAGAGAATTCAAACGAGAGAGAGAGAGAGAGAGAGAGAGACAGACAGACAGACAGACAGACAGAGACAAAGAGAGACACAGAGAGAGAAATAGAGAAACAGAAACAGAGAGACAAGAGACAGAGACGTGGTGAATTGGTCCGGCTGGACTACATACATGCTCTGTCGCGTCCGATCTTTGAGTTTCCTCAAAGATGCGAGCACGCACACACACAGATACACTGAGATGCCCTCTGCCCCCTCTTCTCTCCTCTCCAATTCCCCCGCCCCCTCCCCCCTCCTCCCCCCGTCAGGCACCAGAAATGAGATCCCTCCCCTTCGCCTATTGCGTCAATTACAAACAAAAGGCAGCGTGAGATTCAAGCAAATTTGTTTTATTTTGTTCTGAGGGTAGGGTTGTGGATTTTTGTGAGGGGGGGGGTCGGAGGTCTTGGTCGTGGTCGAGTAATCGCCTGCGGGGGGGGGGGTGAGGATGGACGGTTACGCCACCTACATGGATGGCTCGCGTTCCCTTCTGGCTGTCATGGTTGCCGCTGGGTGCTTCAGATATCACCATCCGGTCAGGAAGCAGGGGCTGGAAGATAAAGAGATATTAAAGAGATAATTAGGAGCAGGACTCCAGGGAAGCCCGAAGGCGGGGGTGGGGCGGGGGGCTTTTGCCCATCCTAATTTTTTTAGCCTCCACACGCTACCCGAAAAACTGGGTGCAGTCCGGGGATCCGGCGCGCGAATTCCCATGATTCAGTCTCTCCGCTGATGCTGCTGCCACTCCCTGACGCATTCGTCTCCGTCAAACTGGCATAACTTCCTCCATTGGTCCTGTCAGGCCTCCTTTCTGGATTAATTCCCATGACAAGAAATAAATTCTGATCGCTCGCCTGAATGACCTTGTCACTTAGCTTAACCGGGAGGACAGTCCCAGTGGTACCTTTCTCGAGCTTACTATGCATATTGCTGACCTG
>NW_012308339.1:0-2564 GCF_000151885.1 Dipodomys ordii | reverse complement strand
TCATGTGCCCGCTGTATCGATGCTTTGTCCCGCTCTGTCCCGCTGTGTCCGCGCTGTGTTCCCCGCTGTGTCCCGCTGTGTACCCCTCTGTGTCTCCTGCTGTGTCCCATTGTGTCCCCCGCTGTGACCTGCTGTGTCCCGCTGTGTCCCCGACTGTATCCCTGCTGTCTCCCCGCTGTGTCACACTGTGTCCTGCTTTGTACTGCTGTGTCTCCCGCTGAGTTCCTCTGTGTCCCGCTGTGGCCCAATGTGTCCTCGCTGTGTCAGGCTCTGTCCTGCTCTGTCCCCGCTGTGTCCTGCTGTGTCCCGCTGTGTCCTGCTGTGTCACACTGTGTCCCTTGTCGTCCCGCTTTGTCCCCCGCTGTGACCTCGTTGTGTTTCCCGCTGTGTCCCACTGTGTACCACTCTGTGACCCCGCTGTGTACCACTCTGTACCCCGCTGTGTCCCGCTATGTTCCCGCAGTGTACCCGCTGTGTCCCGCTGTGTCCTCGCTGTGTCCACTGCTGTGTCCCGTTGTGTCCCCAGCTGTGTACCCCGCTGTGTCCCGCTGTGTCTCCGCTGTATCGACGCTGTGTCCTGCTGGGTCCCGCTGGGTCCTCGCTGTGTTCCCCGTTGTGTCCCGCTTTGTACTCCGCTGTGTCCCCCGCTGTGTCCCTGCTGTGTCCCTGCTGTGTCCCCACTGTGTCCCGCTCTGTCCCGCTGTGTCCTCGATGTGTGCCAAGCTGTGTTCCGCTGTGTCCCCCGCTGTGTCCCGCTGTGTCCCGCTGTGTCCCCGCTGTGTCCCGCTGTGTCCTCGCTGTGTCCTGCTGTGTCCCTGCTGTGACCCGCTCTGTCCCCGCTGTATTGACGCTGTGTCCCGGTGTGTCCTGCTGTGTCCGCGCTGTGTTCCCGGCTGTGTCCCGTTGTGTACCCCTCTGTGTCCCCCGCTGTGTCCCGCAGTATCCCCGGCTGTGACCCGCTGTGTCCCACTGTGTCCCACTGTGTCCCGTGTTGTCCTGCTTTGGCCCCCGCTGTGACCTGGCTGTGTTTCTCTCTGTGTCCCGCTGTGTACCCCGCTGTGTCCAGCTGTGTCCTCGCTGTGTCCCCCGCTGTCTCCTGCTTTGTCCCACGCTGTGTCCCGCTGTGACCTACTGTGTCCTCGCTGTGTTACCCGCTGTGTCCTGTTGTGTCCCCGCTGTGTGCACTGCTGTGTCATGCTGTGTACCCCGCTGTGTCCCGCTATGTTCCCGCTGTGTCCCACTGTGTCCCGCCGTGCCCCCCGCTTTTTCCTGCAGTGTCCCCGCAATGTCCCCGCTGTGTCCCGCTGTGTCACACTGTGTCCCGTGGTATCCCACTTTGTGCCCCGCTGTTCCCCCGCTGTGTCCCCCGCTGAGTCCCCTCTGTATCGACGATGTGTCCAGCTGTGTCACCGCGGTGTCCCGCTGTGGCCCTTCTCTGTCTGTGCTGTGTCCCGCTTTGTCCCCCGCTTTGTTCCGCTGTGTTTCGCTGTGTCCCACGCTCTGTCCCTCACTGTGTCCCGCAGTGTCCCCTTGTGTCCCCCACCTTGTCCCCGCTGTGTCACCGCTGTGTCCCGCTGTTTCCTCGCTGTGTCCCCTGCTGTCTCCCTCTCTGTCCCCTGCTGTGTCTCACGCTTTGTCCCCGCTGTGTCCCACTGTGTCCCGCTGTGTCCGACTGTGCCCCCACTGTGTCCCGTTGTGTCCACAGCTGTGTACCACGCTATGTACCGCTGTGTCCCCGCTTTATCGACGCTGTGTCCCGCTGTGTCCCGCTGTGTCCTGCTGTGTCACACTGTTTCCCCGCTGCGTCCCTGCTGTGTCCCTCTGTGTACCCTGCTGTGTCCAGCTTTGTCCACGCTGTGTCTCGCTGTGTCCCACGCTCTGTCCCCCACTGTGTCCCGCTCTGTCCTCCTCTGTGTCCCGCTTTGTCCCCCTCTGTGTCCCACTGTGTCCCCGCAGGGTCACTGCTGTTTCCCGCTGTGTCCCGCTGTGTTCCGTGGTGTCCCTCTTTGTCTCCCGCTGTGTCGCCCGCTGAGTCCCTGCTGTTTCACCGCTGTGTCCCGCTGTGTCCTCGCTGTGTCCCCCGCTGTCTCCCGCTCTGTCCCTCGCTGTGTCTCACGCTTTGTCAACGCTGTGTCCCACTGTGTCCCGCTGTGTCCGGCTGTGCCCCCACTGTGTCCCGTTGTGTCCACAGCTGAGTACCACGCTGTGTAACGCTGTGTGCCCGCTGTATCGACGCTGTGTCCCGCTGTGTCCCGCTGTGTCCTCGCTGTGTTCCCCGCTGTGTCCCGCTGTGTCCCCCGCTTTGTCCTCGCTGTGTCCCCCACTGTGACCTGCTGTGTCCTCGCTGTGTCCCCCACTGTGTCCCGGTGGGTCCTGCTGTGTCCTCGCTGTGTCCACCGCTGTGTCCCGTTGTGTCCCCAGCTGTGTCCCCCGCTATGTCCCGATGTGTCTACTGCTGTGTCCATGCTATGTCTTGCTGTGTCGCGCTGTGTCCCCCGCTGTGTCCGCTGCTGTGTCCTGCTGTTTTCCCCGCTGTGTCACCAATGTGTCCCGCTGTGTCCTCG
>NW_012308338.1:0-2564 GCF_000151885.1 Dipodomys ordii | reverse complement strand
CGGGACACAGAGGTGACACAGCGGGACTCAGCGGGGGACACTGCTGTGGACCCAGCGGGACCCAGCGGGGACACAGCAAGGACACAGCGGGGGACACAGCGGGACACAGCGGGACACATCGGGGGACACAGCGAGGGACACAGCGGGGGACACAGCGGGACACAGTGGGGAACACAGAGAGGACACAGCGGGACACAGCGTCTATAGAGCGGGGACACAGCGGGACACAGCGGTGACACAGCGGGACTCAGCGGGGGACACTGCGGGACCCAGCGGGACACAGCGGAGACACAGCAAGGACACAGCGGAGGACACAGCGGGACACAGCGGGACACAGCGGGACACAGTGGGGGACACAGCAGGGGACACATTGGGACACAGTAGGGGACACAGCGGGACACAGCGGGGACACAGCTGGACACAGTGGGGTACAGAGCCGGACACAGCAAGGCACAACGGAGTCACAGCAGTGGACACAGCCGGACAAAGCGGGGCACAGAGCGGGACAGAGCGGGGATACAGCAGGTGCCACAGAGGGACACAGAGGGACACAGCGGGACACAGCGGGGGACACAGCGAGGACACATTGGGACACAGCGGGTACACAGCGGGACTCAGCGGGGGACACAGCAGGACACAGCGGGACACAGTGGGACACAGTGGGGCACAGCAGGGACACAGCGAGTGACACAGCAGTGGACACAGCGGGACACCGCAGGGGACACAGGGAGGATACAGCGGGACACAGCAGGGGACACAGCGGAACCCAGTGAGGGACACAGCGGGGGACACAGTGTGACACAGCGGGGTACACAAAGAGGACACAGCGGGACCCAGCGGGACATAGCTTCGATACAGCGGGGACACAGCGGGACACAGCGGGGTACACAGCTGGGGACAAAACGGGACATAGAGGGGGACATAGCGGGATACAGCGGGACACAGCGGGACACAGCGGGACACAGCGGGGCACAGTTGGGACAAAGTGGGCGACACAGCGGGGAACAGAGCAGGACACAGCAGGGGACACATCGAGGACACAGCGGGACATAGTTGGGACACAGCGGGGGACACTGAGGGGCACAAACGGGACATCACGGATCACAACGGGACACAGTGGGATAAAGCGGGACACTGCGTGGATACAGCGGGACACAGCGGGGGACACAGCAGGACACAGCGGGACACAGAGGGGGACAAGGCGGGACACAGCGGGGGCCAGAGCGGGGGACACAGCGAGACACAACGGGTACAAAGTGAGACACAGCAGATTACACAGTGGAACACAGCGGGCACACAGCCGGGATACAACGGGACACAGTGGGGAAAGAGCGGGACAAAGCGTGACACAGCGGGAAACAGCGGGGTACACAGCGGGACACACGGGGGACACAGCGGGGTACACTGCGGGACACACGGTGGACACAGCAAGGACACAGCGGGACACAGTGGGGACACAGCGCGGGAAACAGCGGGACACAATGTGGACACAGCAGTGGACACAGCGGGACACAGCGGGGGACAGAGGGGACACAGCGGGGGACACAGCGAAGACACATTGGGACACAGCGGGGACACAGCGGGACTCAGCTGGGGACACTGCAGTACACAGAGGGACACAGCGGGACACAGAGGGGGACACAGTGGTACAGAGCAGGGGACACAGCAGGGGACACAGAGGAATTCAGCGGGACACAGCGGGGGACAGAGGGGGGACACAGCGGGACACAGGGAGGTATACAGCTGGGTACACAACGGGACACAGCGGGGGACACAGCGAGGACACAGCAGAACACAGCGTGGGAAACAGCGAGGACACAGCGGGACACAGCGAGACACAGCGGTACACAGTGGGGACACAGCAGTAGACACAGCAGGGGACACAGCGAGGACACAGCGGGACACAGTGGGACGCAGCGTGGGACAAAGCGGGAGACAGCAGGGGACACAGCGAGGACACAGCGGGACACAGCGGCGACACATAGAGGACTCAGCGGGGGACACAGTGGGGGACAGAGCGGGACACAGCGGGACACTGCGGGGCACAGCGGGGGACCCAGCGGGACAGAGCGGGACAGAGCGGGACACTGCGGGGCACAGCGGGGGACACTGCGGGACACAGCGGGGGACACAGGGAGGACACAGCTTAACACAGCATAGGACAAAGCGAGGACACAGCGGGACACAGCGAGACACAGCGGGACACAGCGGGGACCCAGCAGTGGACACAGCGGGACACAGCGGGGGACAAATCGGGACACCAAGGAACACAGCAGGACACAGCGTGAAACAGCGGTGAACCTGCGGGGACACAGCGGTACACTGCGGGGGACACAGCGGGACCCAGCGGGACACAGCCGGGGACACAGCCGGACACAGCAGGGACACAGCGCGGACACAGCGGGACCCAGCAGGACACAGCGGGGGACACAGCGGGACACAGCGGGACACAGCGGGACACAGCAGGGGACACAGCAGGGACACAGTGGGACACAGTAGGACACAGCGTGGGACAAAGCAGGAGACAGCGGAGGACACAGCGAGGACACAGCTGGTCACAGCGG
>NW_012308337.1:0-2564 GCF_000151885.1 Dipodomys ordii | reverse complement strand
ACAACAGGCACACAGCGGGGACACAGCGGGACACAGCGGGACACAGCAGGGTACAGAGAAGGACATAGCCGGACATGCGGGACACAGCGGGGGACACAGCGGGACACAGTGGGGGACCCAGTGAGGACACAGCGGGACACAGCAGGGACACTGCAAGGACACAGCGGGGGACACAGCGGGACACAGCGGGGAACACAGCGAGGACACAGCGGGACACAGTGGGACAGAGCGTCGATACAGCGGGGACACAGCGTTACACAGCGTGGTACACAGTTGTGGACACAACGGGACACAGTGGGGGCACAGCCGGACACAGCGGGACACAGTGGGACACAGCAGGGACAAAGCGTGAGACACAGCGGGGGACAGAGAGGGAGACAGCAGGGGACACAGCGAGGAAACAGCGGGACACAGCGGTGACACAGCGGGGACTCAGCAGGGGACACAGCGGGACACAGCAGGGGACACAGCAGGACACAGCGGGGGACACTGCGGGACACAGTGTGGGACAGAGCGTGGGACACAGCGAGAAATAGCGGGGACAAAGCTGGACACAGCGAGGTACACAGAGGGACACAGCGGGGAAACAGCGTGACACAAAAGGACACAGCGAGGACACAGTGGCACACAGTGGGGGACACAGCAAGGACAGAGCGGGACACAGCGGGGGACACAGCGGGACATAGCGGGGGACACAGCGGGGGACACAGCGGGGACAAAGAGGGGACTCAGCAGAGGACATAGTGGGGAAAAAGCAGGACACAACGGGACACAGTAGGACACAGCGGGACACAGCGGGGACACTGCGGGACACAGCCGGGGGACACAGCGGTGGACAGCGGGGGACAGATAAGGGACACAGCGGGACACAGAGGGGACACAGCTGCACACAGAAGGGTACACAGCGGGGCACAGCGGACACACAACAGGGACAGAGCTGGACACAGAGGGACACAGAGGGGACAGAGCGTGACACAGCAGGACACAGCGGGACACAACAGAGGACTCAGCGGGACACAGCGGGGGACACAGGGAGGACACAGCTGGACACTGAGGGAGACAGAGCAAGGACACAGCCGGACACAGTGAAACACAGCGGGACACAGCGGGGAAACAGCAAGGACACAGCGGGGGACACAGCGGGACACAGCCGGACACAGCCGGGGACACAGCGGGACACAGCGAGAGACACAGCGGGGGACACAGCAGGACACAGCAGGGAACAAAGAGAGGACACAGCGGGACCCAGCGGGACAGAGGTCGATAGAGCGGGGACACAGCGGGACACAGCGGTGACACAACGGGACTCAGCAGGGGACACTGCGGGACATAGAGGGACCCAGCGGGAACACAGCAAGGACACAGCGGGGGACACAGCGGGACACAGCGGGACACAGCGGTGGACACAGCGAGGGACACAGCGGGGGACACAGCAGGACACAATGGGGAACACAGAGAGAGACACAGCAGGACCCAGCGGGACACAGCATCGATACAGCAGAGACACAGCTGGACACAGCGGGGTACACAGCTGTTGACACAACGGGACATAGTGGGGGACACAGTGGGACACAGCGGGACACAGCGGGGCACAGCAGGGACAAAACGGGAGACAGAGTGGGGAACAAAGCAGGACACAGCGGGGGACACAGAGGACACAGTGGGGACACAGCGAGACTCAGCCGGGGACACAGCGGGGGACAAAGCGGGACACCACGGGACACAGTGGGACACAGCGGGACACAACATGGTCACTGCGGGACACAGTGGGGGACAAAGCAGGACACAGCGGGACACAGGGGGGACGCAGCGGGACACAGCGGGACACTGCTGGATACGGCGGGGACACAGCGGGATACAGAGGGGGACATATCGAGGACACAGCGGGACACAGCGGGACACAGCGGGGGACACAGCGAGGACACAGTGGGGGACACAGTGGGGGAAACAGCTGGACACAGCGGGGAATAGAGCGAGGACACATCGGGACACAGCGGGGGACACAGGGAGGACACAGCGGGCCACAGCGAGGGACACAGCGAGGACACAGTGGGACACAGCGGCGACACAGAGGGTACTCAGCGGGGGACACATTGTGGGACAAAGTGGGACATCATGGGACACAGTGTTACACAGCGGGACACAGCGGCGACACTGCGGGACACAGCAGGGAAAAGCGGGGGACACAGCGGGCCACAGCGAGCCACAGCGGGGCACACAACGGGAGACAGTGGAGACAGAGAGTGGCCAGAGCGAGACACAGCGGTGACACAGCTGGACACAGCGGGGTACACAGTGGGACACAGCGGGCACACAGCGGGGAAACTCTGGGGACAAAGGGGGACAAAGCGTGGGACACATAGGGACACAGCGGGGGACACAGCGGGGGACACAGCGGGACACAGTGGGACACAGCGGGGCACACAGGGGGGACACAGCGGGACCCAGCGGGGAACACAACGAGGACCCAGCGGGACCCAGCGGTACACAGCGTAGATACAGTGGGGACACAGTGTTACATAGCGTGGTACACAGCTGTGAACTCAACGGGACACAGTGGGGGG
>NW_012308336.1:0-2564 GCF_000151885.1 Dipodomys ordii | reverse complement strand
TCAACAGCCGGACACAGCGGGGGACACAGCAGGGGACACAGCGGGATACAGCGTGGGACACAGCTGGACACTGCGGGGGACACAGCGGGACACAGCAGGGGACATAGCGGTACACAGCGTGGTACACAGCGGGACACAGCGGGGTACACAGCGGGGGACACAACGGGACACAGCGGGGGACACAGAGGGAAACAGAGGGACACAGCGAGGTCAACGCGGGGGACACAGCAGGGACACAGCTGGGGACAAAGCGGGACACAGAGGGGGATACAGCTGGACACAGTGGCGGACACAGGGGGGACAAAGCGGGACACAGCAAGGGACACAGCAAGGACACAGCAGGACACAGCGGGGACACAGCGGGACTCTGCGGGGGACACAGCGTGACACAGCGTGACACAGCGGGACACAGCTGGACACAGCGGGGACACAGCAGGGGACACAGAGGGACACAGCAGGGGACACAGCGGGACACAGCGGGGGACACAGCAGGACACAGCGGGGGACACAGCGGGACACAGCGGGGGACATAGCAGGGGACACATCGGGACACAGTGGGGGACACAGCGGGACACAGCGGGAACACAGCTGGACACAGCGGGGTACACAGCGGGACACAATGGGGACACAGCGGGGACACAGCCGGTACACAGGGAGGACACAGCGAAGCACAGTGGGGACAAAGCTTGAGACACAGCGGGGGACAGAGCGGGAGACAGCGGGAGACACAGCGGGACACAGCGGGGGACCAGCGGGACACAGCAGGGAACACATCGGGGACACAGCGGGACACATCCGGGACAGAGCGGGACACAGTGTGACACAGTCGGACACAGCGGGGGACACAGCGGGACACAACGGGGGACACAGTGAGGACACAGCGGGACAGAGCGGGGACACAGCTGGACACAGAGGGGTACACAGCGGGACACAGCGGGGACACAGCGGGACACATCGGGGACACAACTGGACACAGCGGGGACACAGCATTGGTCACATCGGGGCACAGCGGGGGACATAGCCGGACACAGCGGGGGACACAGTAGGGGACACAGCGGGGCACAGCGTGGTACAGAGCGGGACACAACAGGACACAGCATGGGACACAGAGGGAAACAGAGGGACACAGCGAATACAACGTGGGGGACACAGCGGGGACACAGCTGGGGACACAGCGGGACACAGCAGGGGATACAGCGGGACACAGTGGCGGACACAGGGGGGACAAAGCGGGACACAGCAAGGGACACAGCAAGAACACAGCGGGACACAGCGGGGACACAGCGGGACTCTGCGGGGGACACAGAGTGACACAGCGGGACACAGAGGGACACAGCTGGACACAGCAGGGACACAGCAGGGACACAGAAGGGGACAAAGCGGAACACAGCAGGACACAGTGGGGGACAAAGCGGAACACAGCGGGACACAGTGGGCGACACAGCGGGACAAAGCGGGGAACACAGCGAGGACACAGCGGGACACAGCGTCGGTACAGCGGGGACACAGCGGGACACAGCGAGGTACACAGGTGGGGACACAACGGGACAGAGGGGGGACACAGCGGGAAACAGCGGGACACAGTGGGGACAAAGCTTGAGACACAGCGGGGGACAGAGCGGGAGACAGCGTGGGACACAGCGAGGACACAGCAGGACACAGCGGGGACACAGCGGGGACTCAGCAGGGGACAGAGTGGAGGACAGAGTGGGGGTCACAGCGGGACACAGCGGGGAACACAGCGAGGACACAGCGGGACCCAGCGGGACACAGCGTCTTAACAGCGACGACACAGGGGGACACAGCGGGGTACACAGCTGGGACACAACGGGACACAGTCGGGGACACAGCCGGACACAGCGGGACACAGCGGGACACAGGGGGACACAGCAGGGGACACATCGGGACAAAGCGGGACACATCGGGGACAGAGCGGGACACAGCGTGACACAGTCGGACAAAGCGGGGAACACAGCGGGACAAAACGGGGGACACAGTGAGGACACAGCAGGACAGAGCGGGGACACAGCTGGACACAGCAGGCGACCACGGGACAGAGCAGTACACAGCTGGACACAGCGGTGACACTGCGGGGACACAGCGGGACACAGCGGGGGACACAGCAGGGACACAGCAGGACACAGTGGGGGACACAGCGAGGAAACAGCGGGACACAGCGCGACACAGCAGGGGACAAAGCGGTAGACAGCGGGTGACACAGCGAGGACACAGCGGAACACAGCGGGGGACACAGCGGGGACACAGCGGAACACAGAAAGGACACAGATGCGACTCAGCAGGGGACACAGCGGGGGACAAAGCGGGACACCTCGGGACACATTGGGACACTGCATGACAAAGCGGGGACTCTGTGGAAGCTCAGAGCGGGACAAATTGGGGGTATACAGCGGGGACACAATGTGGGATATAGCCTGACAAAGCGGTGGACAGAGCGTGGGGATACTGCTTGATTCTTAGGGGACTCAGTGGTGACACAGCGGGTACAGATCGGGACACAGCGTGGGCTCTATTCAGACACAGCGGGGGAACACCGCGGGGACACA
>NW_012308335.1:0-2564 GCF_000151885.1 Dipodomys ordii | reverse complement strand
TACGTCTCACGATTTGTCCTCGCTTTGTCCCACTGTGTCCCGCTCTGCCCCCACTGTGTCCCGTTGTGTCCACAGATGTGAACCACTCTGTGTAACGCTGTATCCCCGCTGTATCGACGCTGTGTCCCCAATGGGTCCCGCTGTGTCCTCGCTGTGTTCCACGCTGTGTCCCGCATTGTCCCCCGCTGTGTCCCCCGCTGTGTCCTCGCTGTGTCCCCCACTGTGTCCCGCTGTGTCCTTGCTGGTTCCTCCGCTGTGTCCCGCTGTGTCCCCCGCTGTGTCCCGCTGTGTCCTGCTCTGTCCCGCTTTGTCCTTGCTGTGTCCCGCTGTGTACTGCTGTGTCCTCGCTGTGTCCCCCGCTGTCTCCCGCTCTGTCCCCCACTGTGTCTCACAGTTTGTCCTCGCTGTGTCCCACTGTGTCCCGCTCTGTCCTGCTGTGCCCCCACTGCGTCCCGTTGTGTCCACAGATGTATACCACGCTGTGTAAGGCTGTATCCCAGCTGTATCGACACTGTGTCCCGCTGGGTCCCGCTGGGTCCTCGCTGGGTCCACCGCTGTGTCCCGCTGTTTCCACAGCTGTGTCCTGCTGTGTCCCCCGCTCTCTCCCCCTGTGTCCACCGCTGTGTCCCGCTGTTTCCCCCGCTGTGTCCCGCTGTGTCCTTGCTGTGTCCCCCGTTGTCTCCCGCTCTGTCCCCCGCTGTGTCTCACCCTTTGTCCCCGCTGTGTCCCACTGTGTTCCGCTGTGACCCGCTGTGCCCCCACTGTGTCCCGTTGTGTCCACAGCTGTGTACCACGCTGTGTAACGCTGTGTCCCCGCAGTATCGACGCTGTGTCCCGCTGGGTCCCGCTGTGTCCTCGCTGTGTTCACGGCTGTGTCCCGCATTGTCCCCCGCTGTGTCCCCCGCTGTGTCCTCGCTGTGTTCCCCGGTGTGTCCCGCTGTGTCCTCGCTGGGTCCCCCACTGTGTCCCGCTGTGTCCCTCGCTGTGTCCCGCTGTGTCCCGCTCTGTCCCTGCTGTGTCCCGCTGTGTCCTGCTGTGTCCTCGCTGTGTCCCCCGCTGACTCCCGCTCTGTCCCCGCTACGTCTCACGATTTATCCTCGCTGTGTCCCACTGTGTCCTGCTGTGCCCCCACTGTGTCCCGTTGTGTCCACAGATGTGTACCACGCTGTGTAATGCTGTATTCCCGCTGTATCGACGCTGTGTCCCGCTGGGTCCCGCTGTGTCCTCGCTGTGTTCCCCACTGTGTCCCGCAGTGTCCTCCGCTTTTCCCCCGCTCTGTCCTCGCTGTGTCCCCCGCTGTGTCCCGCTGTGTCCTCGCTGGGTACCCCGCTGTGTCCCGCTGTGTCCTCGCTGTGTCCCCCGCTGTGTCCCGCTGTGTCCTCACTGTGTCCCCCACTGTGTCCCGCTGTGTCCTCGCTGGGGTCCCCCGCTGTGTCCCGCTGTGTCCCTCTGAGTCCTCCGCTGTGTCCTGCTGTGTCCCCCGCTGTGTCCCGCTGTGTACTGCTGTGTCCTCGCTGTGTCCCCCGCTGTCTCCCGGTCTGTCCCCCACTGTGTCTCACGATTTGTCCTCGCTGTGTCCCACTGTGTCCCGCTCTGTCCCGCTGTGCTTCCACTGTGTCCCGTTGTGTCCACAGATGTGTACCACGCTGTGTAAGGCTGTATCCCAGCTGTATCGACACTGTGTCCCGCGGGGTCCCGCTGGGTCCTCGCGGGGTCCACCGCTGTGTCCCGCTGTTTCCAACGCTGTGTCCTGCTGTGTCCCCCGCTCTCTCCCCCTGTGTCCACCGCTGTGTCTCGCTGTTTCCCCCGCTGTGTCCCGCTGTGTCCTCGCTGTGTCCCGCCCTGTCTCCCGCTCTGTCCCCCGCTGTGTCTCACGCTTTGTCCCCGCTGTGTCCCACTGTGTTCCACTGTGTCCCACTGTGCCCCCACTGTGTCCCGTTGTGTCCACAGCTGTGTACCACGCTGTGTAACGCTGTGTCCCCGCAATATCGACGCTGTGTCCCGCTGGGTCCCGCTGTGTCCTCGCTGTGTTCACAGCTGTGTCCCGCAGTGTCCCCCGCTGTGTCCCCCACTGTGTCCTCGCTGTGTTCTCCGCTGTGTCCCACTGTTTCCTCGCTGGGTCCCCAACTGTGTCCCGCTGTGTCCCTCGCTGTGTCCCGCTGTGTCCCGCTCTGTCCCTGCTGTGTCCCGCTGTGTCCTGCTGTGTCCTCGCTGTGTCCCCCGCTGTCTCCCGCTCTGTCCCCCGCTACGTCTCACGATTTGTCCTCGCTGTGTCCCACTGTGTCCTGCTGTGCCCCCACTGTGTCCCATTGTGTCCACAGATGTGTACCACGCTGTGTAACACTGTATCCCCGCTGTATCGACGCTGTGTCCCGCTGTGTCCCGCTGTGTCCTCATAGTATTCCCCAACTGTGTCAAAAAAGTCCCCCGCTGTGTCCACAGCTGTGTCCTAACAATAAAAAAAGCAGAGTCCCAACTAAGACCTCAAAAAGACAACCAATAGAAACAAAAAAAAAAAAAAAAAAAAAAAAAAAAAAAAACAAAAAAAAAAAACAAAACAGAGA
>NW_012308334.1:0-2564 GCF_000151885.1 Dipodomys ordii | reverse complement strand
TGTCCCGCTGTGTCCCGCTGTGTCCCACTGCGTCCCGCTGTGTCCCGCTGTGCCCCCACTGTGTCCTGTTGTGTCCACAGCTTTGTACCATGCTGTGTAACGCTGTGTCTCCGCTGTATCGATGCTGTGTCCCGCTGGGTCCCGATGTGTCCTCGCTGTGTTCCCCGCTGTGTCCAGCTGTTTCCCCCACTTTGACCCCCACTGTGTCCTCGCTCTGTCCCCCGCTGTGTCCCTCTGTGTCCCGCTGTGTCCTCGCTGTGTCCCCCTCTGTGTCCCGCTGTGTCCCCCGCCGTGTCCCGCTGTGTCCCGCTGTGTCCTGCTGCGTCCCCGCTGTGTCCCGCTGTGTCCCGCTTTGTCCCCCACTGTGTCCCGCTGTGTCCCGCTGTGTCCTGCTGCGTCCCCGCTGTGTCCCGCTGTGTCCCGCTTTGTCCCCCACTGTGTCCCGCAGTGACCCCGCTGTGTCCCGCTGTGTCCCACTGTGTCCCGTGGTGTCCCGCTTTGTCCCCCGCTGTGTCCCCGGCTGAGTCTCGCTGTGTCCCCACTGTGTCCTCTCTGTGTCCCCCGCTGTGTCCTGCTCTGTTCCCCACTGTGTCTCCCGTTTTGTCCCCACTGTGCCCCGCAGTGTCCCGCTGTGTCCCGCTGTGTCCCCCACTGTGTCCCTTGTGTCACCAGCTGTGTCAACAGCTGTGTACCCCGCTGTGTCCCTGCTGTATCGACGCTGTGTCTCGCTGGGTCCTGCTGTGTCTCTCTCTGTGTTCCCCACTGTGTCCCGCTGTGTCCCCCGCTGTGTCACTCGCTGTGTCCCCCGCTGTGTCCCCGCTGTGTCCCCGCTGTGTCCCGCTGGGTCCCTCAGTGTCCCCCGCTGAGTCCCGTTGTGTCATCGCTGTGTCCTGCTGTGTCCCCGCTCTATCGACGCTGTGTCCCGCTGGGTCCCGCTGTGTCCTCTCTTTGTTCCCCACTGTGTCCCGCTGTGTCCCCCGCTGTGTCTCTCGCTGTGTCCCGCTGTGTCCCCGGCTGTGTCCGGTTATGTCCCGCTGTGTCCCCCGCTGTGTCCTTGCTGTGTCCCCACTGTGTCCCGCTGTGTCCCACAGTGTCCCCAGCTGTGTCCCGCTGTGTCACCGCTGTGTCCCGCTGTGTCCTCGCTGTGTCCCCCACTGTGTCCCGCTTTGTCCTTGCTGTGTACCCCGCTGTGTCCCTCTGTGTCCCCGGCTGTGTCCCCTGCTGTGTCCCCACTGTGTCACGCTGTGTTTCGCTGTGTCCGGCTGTGTCCTTGCTCTGTCTCATTCAGTGTCCAGCTGTGTCCTCCCTGTGTCCCCCGCTGTGTCCCGCTGAGTCCCCTGCTGTGTCCCGCTGTGTCCGGCTGTGTCACGCTCTGTCCCATCTGTGTCCCTCTGTGTCCAGCTCTGTCCCCGTGGTGTGTCCGCTGTGCCCCGCTGTGTACCCTTCTGTGTCCAGCTGTGTCCCCTCTGTGTCCCTCTGTGTCCCTTTTCTGTCCGCCGCTGTCCACCGCTGTGTCCCCCGGCTGTGTCCCGCAGTGTCCCCGCTGTGTCCCGCTGTGTCCTACTGTGTCCCGTGGTGTCCCGCTTTTTCCACTCTATGTCTCCTGCTGAGTCCCCTCTGTGTCCCCGCTGTGTCCAGCTGTGTCCTCGCTGTGTCCTCCACTGTCTCCCGCTTTGTCCCACGCTGTGTCCTACTGTGTCCCACTGTGTCCCTGCTGTGTCCCGCTGTGTCCCCCGCTGTGTCCCGCTGTGTCCCCCGCTGTGTCCTGCTGGGTCCCGCTGGGTACCCGCTGTGTCCCTGCTGTGTCCGGCTGTGTCCCCAACTGTGTCCCGCTGGGTCCCGCTGTGTCCCCCGCTGTGTACCGCTGTGTCCCCGCAGGTTCACCGCTGTTTCACGCTGTGTCCTGCTGTGTTCCGTGGTGTCTTGCTTTGTTCCCCGCTGTGTCCCGCTTTGTCCACTGCTGGGTCCCCGCTGGGTCCTGCTGTGTCTCGCTGTTTCCCGCTGTGTCCTCGCATTGTCCCATGCTGTGTTCCGCTGAGTCCTCCCTGTGTCCCCCGCTGTGTCCCGCTGTGTCCCCCGCTGTGCCCCGCAGTGTCCCGCTGTGTCCCGCTGTGTCCTCGCTGTGTCCCACTGTGTCCCCCCTGTTTCCCCGCTGGGTCCTGCTGTGTCCCGCTGTGTCCCGCTGGGTCCCCTGCTTTCTCCCGCAGTGTCCCTGCAGTGTCCCCGCTGTGTCCCGCTGTGTCCCACTCTGTCATGTGGTGTCCTGCTTTGTCCCCCGCTATGTCCACTGCTGAGTCCCCTCTGTGTCCCCGCTGTGTCCCCCGCTGTGTCCAGCTGTGTCCCCCGCTGTGTCCCTCGCTGTGTCCCCCTCTGTGTCCCGCTGTGTCCCGCTGTGTCATCCGCTGTGTCCTTGTTGTGTCCCTGCTGGGTCCCGCTGTGTCACCGCTGTGTCCCGCTGTGTCCCCGCTCTATAGACGCTGTGTACCGCTGGGTCCCGCTGTGCCCCCCGCTGTGTCCCGCTGTGTCCCCGCAGGTTCACCGCTGTTTCACGCTGTGTCCTGCTG
>NW_012308333.1:0-2564 GCF_000151885.1 Dipodomys ordii | reverse complement strand
GCAGGAGAAGCAGAAGAAGCAGAGCGGGAGAAGCAGAAGAAGAAGAAATAGAAGGAGCAGAAGCAGAAGGAGGAGAAGAAGCAGAAGGAGAAGCAGAAAGAGAAGCAGGAAAAGTAGAAGAAGCAGAAGAAGCAGAAGCAGAAGAAACAGGAGAAGGACAAGAAGCAGAAGGAGAAGCAGAAAGAGAAGCATTAGAAGCAGAAGACGCAGGAAAAGCAGAAGCAGCAGAAAGAGGAGAAGAAGAAGAAGAAGAAGAAGAAAAAGAAGAAGAAGAAGAAGAAGAAGAAGAAGAAGAAGAAGAAGAAGAAGAAGAAGAAGAAGAAGAAGAAGAAGAAGAAGAAGGAGAAGAAGAAGAAAAAGAAGAAGAAGAAGAAGAAGAAGAAGAAGAAGAAGAAGAAGAAGAAGAAGAAGAAGAAGAAGAAGAAGAAGAAGAAGAAGAAGGAGAAGGAGAAGCAGTAGAAGCAGAAGAAGCAGAAGCAGGAGAAAAAGAATAAGCATAAGAAGCAGAATCAGAGGAAGAAGCAGAAGAAGGAGAAGCAGAAGCAGAAGAAGCAGCAGAAGGAGAAGCAGAAGCAGAATAAGCAGCAGAAGGAGAAGCAGAAGCAGAAGAAGATGCCGAAGTAGAAGCATGAGAAGCAGAAGAAGGAGAAGGAGAAAGCGAAAGAGAAGGATTAGGAGTAGGAGAAGCAAAAGGATAAGCAGAAGCAGAAAGAGACGCAGAAGGAGAAGCAGCACGAGAAGTAGGAGAAGCAGGAGAAGCAGAAGCAGGAGAAGCGGAAGAAACAGAAGACGCAGAAGCAGAATGAGAAGCAGAAGCAGAAATTGAAGCAGAAGCAGAAGCAGAAGGAGAAGCAGAAGAAGGAGAAGGAGAAGCAGAAAGAGAAGCACAACGAGAAGCAGGAGAAGCAGAAGCAGGAGAAGCAGAAGCAGAAGAAACATAGGAAGGAGAAGAAGCAGAAGAAGAAGCAGAAACAGAAGGAAAAGCAGAAAGAGAAGCAGGAGAAGCAGAAGAAGCAGCAGCAGGAGAAGCAGAAGCAGAAGAAGCTGAAGAAGCAGAAGCAGAACTTGAAGCAGAAGGAGAAGCAGGAGAAGCAGAAGAAGCAGAATCTGGAGAAGCAGAAGGAGAAGCAAAAGCAGAAAGAGAAGCAAAAGCAGAAGGAGAAGCAGAAGGGGAAGGAGAACAAACAGAAGAAGCAGAGGCAGTAGCAGAAGAAACAGAAGATGCAGAAGCAGAAGGAGAAGCAGAAGGAAAAGCAGAAGAACGAGAAGGAGAAGGAGTAGGAGAAACAGAAGGAGAAGCAGAAAGAGAAGCAGAATAAGGAGCAGGAGAAGGAAAAGCAGCAGGAGAAGCAGAAAGAGCAGCAGAAGGAGAAGCAGGAGATGCAGAAACTTGAGAAGCAGGAGCAGAAGAAACAGGAGAAGGACAAGAAGCAGAAGCAGAAGGAGAAGCAGAAACAGAAGGAGAAGCAGGAAGAGAAGGAGGGAAAGCAGAAGAAGCAGGAGAAGCAGAAGCATAAGAATGTGAATAAGCAGAAGGAGAACCTGAAGCAGAAGGAGAAGCAGGAGAAGCAGAAGAAGCAGAATCTGAAGAAGCAGAATAAGAAGCAGAACGAGAAGCAGAAGCAGAAAGAGAATCAAAAGCAGAAGGAGAAGCAGAAGAAACAGAAGAAGTAGAAGCAGAAGCAGTTGTAGCAGAAGCAGAAGGAAAAGCAGAAGAACAAGAAGGAGAAGGAGAAACAGAAGGAGAAGTAGAAGGAGAAGCAGAAAGAGAAGCAGGTAAAGCAGAAGAGGAAGAAGCAGAAGGAGAATCAGAAGGAGAAGCAGAAGAAGGAGGAGGAGAAACAGAAGCAGAAGAAGATGCAGAAGGAGAAGCAGGAGAAGCAGAAGAAGCAGAAGCAGAAGGAGAAGCAGGAGAAGCAGAAGAAGCAGAATCTGGAGAAGCAGAAGGAGAAGCAGAAGCAGAAAGTGAAGCAAAAGCAGAAGGAGAAGCAGAAGAAACAGAAGAAGCAGAGGCAGTAGCAGAAGAAGCAGAAGATTCAGAAGCAGAAGGAGAGGCAGAAGGAAAAGCAGAAGAACTAGAAGGAGAAGGAGAAACAGGAGTAGAAGCAGAAAAAGAAGCAGAAGAAGGAGCAGGAGAAGGAAAAGCAGCAGGAGAAACAGAAAGAGCAGCAGAAGGAGAAGCAGGAAATGTAGAAACAGGAGAAGAACAAGCAGAAGAAACAGGAGAAGGACAAGAATCAGAAGCAGAAGGAGAAGCAGGAAGAGAAGGAGGGGAAGCAGAAGAAGCAGAAGCAGGAGAAGCAGAAGCATAAGAATCCGAAGAAGCAGAAGCAGAACCTGAAGCAGAAGGAGAAGCAGGAGAAGCAGAAGAATCAGAATCTGGAGAAGCAGAAGGAGAAGCAGATGGAGAAGCAGAAGCAAAAGGAGATGCAAAAGAAGGAGAAGCAGAAGAAACAGAAGAAGTAGAAGCAGTAGCAGTTGTAGCAGAAGCAGATGAGAAGCAGTAGAAAAGTAGAGATAAGAGAGAGGACACAGTAGAGAGCAGTAGGAGATAGAGGAGAAGC
>NW_012308332.1:0-2564 GCF_000151885.1 Dipodomys ordii | reverse complement strand
TCTGCTTCTCCTTTTGCTGCTCCTTCTCCGTCTTCTCCTACTCCCTGTGATTCTGCTTCTTATGCTTATTCTTTTTCTTCTGCTTCTCCTGCTTCTGCTTCTTCTGCTTCTTCTGCTTCTACTGCTTCTCCTTATGTTTCTCCCACTTCTCCTTCCTCTTCCTCTTCTTCTTCTCCTCCTCCTCCTCCTTCTTCTTCTTCTTCTTCTTCTTCTTCTTCTTCTTCTTCTTCTTCTTCTTCTTCTTCTTCTTCTTCTTCTTCTTCTTCTTCCTCTTCTCTTTCTTCTGCTTCTGTTTTCCTGCTTCTTCTGCTTCTACTGCTTCTCTTTCTGCTTCTCATTCTGCTTCTGCTTCTCCTTCTTCTTCTTCTATTGCTTCTGCTGCTCTTCCTTCTCCTTTTCCAACTTCTACTTCTTCTGCGTTTGCTTCTTCTGCTTCTTCAGCTTCTCCTTCTGCATCTTCTTCTGCTTTTTCTTCTCCTTCTGCTGCTTCTTCTGCTTCTGCTTCTGCTTCTCCTTCTGCTTCTTCTGCTTCTTCTTCAGATTCTCCTTCTGCTTCTGCTTCTGTTTTTCCTTCTCCTTCTCATTCTTCTGCTTTTCCTTCTGCTTCTGCTGCAACTGCTACTGCTTCTGCTTCTTCTGTTTCTTCTGCTTCTCCTGCTGCTTTTGATTCTCTTTCCGCTTCTGCTTC
Source organism: Dipodomys ordii (assembly GCF_000151885.1). Lineage (NCBI taxonomy): Eukaryota > Metazoa > Chordata > Mammalia > Rodentia > Heteromyidae > Dipodomys > Dipodomys ordii. The sequence continues at coordinate 1,876 of NW_012308332.1, read as the reverse complement.
TCCTTCAGCTTCTCATTCTGCTTCTCCAGATTCTGCTTCTTCTGCTTCTCTTGCTTCTCAATCTGCTTCAGGTTCTGCTTCTGCTTCTTCGGATTCTTCTGCTTCTGCTTCTCCTGCTGCTGCTTCTTCTGCTTCCCCTACTTCTCTTTCTGCTTCTCCTTCTGTTTCTGCTTATCCTTCTGCTTCTGCTTCTTGTCCTTCTCCTGTTTCTTCTGCTTCTGCTTCTCTTGTTTCTGCATCTCCTGCTTCTCCTTCTGCTGCTCTTTCTCCTTCTCCTTCTCCTTCTTCTGCTTCTCCTTCTGCTTCTGCTTCTCCTTCTGCTTCTCCAGATTCTGCTTCTTCTGCTTCTCCTGCTTCTCTTTCTGCTTCAGGTTCTGCTTCTGCTTCTTCGGCTTCTTCTGCTTCTGCTTCTCCTGCTGCTGTTTCTTCTGCGTCTCCTGCTTCTCTTTCTGCTTTCCCTTCTGTTTCTGCTTCTGCTTCTGCTTCTTCTCCTTCTGTTTCTTCTGCTTCTGCTTCTCCTACTTCTGCTTCTCCTGCTTCTCGTTATGCTTCTCTTTCTGCTTCTCTTTCTCCTTCTCCTTCTCCTTCTTCTGCTTCTCCTTCTGCTTCTGCTTCTCCTTCTGCTTCTGCTTCAATTTCTCCTTCTGCTTCTCATTCTGCCTCTGCGTCTTCTGTTTCTCCTGCTTCTCCTGCTTCTCCTACTTCTTGTGCTGCTTTTCCTTCTGCGTCTCTTTCTGCTTCTGCTTATCCTTTTGCTTCTCCTACTCCTAATCCTTCTCTCTCGCCTTCTCCGTCTTCTTCTTCTGCTTCTCCTGCTGCTTCTGCTTCTGCTTATTCTACTATTGCTGTTTCTTCTGCTTCTGCTTCAGATTGTGCTTCTTCTGTTTCTCCTTCTGCTTCAGATTATGATTCTGCTTCTTCGGCTTCGCCTGTTTCTTCTGCTTCTGCTTCTCCTGCTACTTCTGCTTCTCCTGCTTCTCCTTCTGCTTCTGCTTCTCCTTCTGCTTCTGCTTCTGCTCTTCTCCTTCTTCTGCTTCTTCTTCTTCTGTTTCTTCTGATGCTACTTCTGCTTCTCCTTCTTCTCCTTCTCTTTCTGCTTCTCCTTCTTCTCCTTCTCTTTCTGCTTCTACTTCTGCTTCTTCTGATTCTCCTGCTTCTCCTTCTTGTTCTCCTTCTGTTTCTGCTTCTCATTCTGCTTCTGCTTCTCCTTCTGCTGCTCCTTCTCCTTATCCTTCTTCTGATTCTCCCCCTGCTTCTGCTTCTGCTTCTTCTGCTTATTCTTTTTCTTCTGCTTCTGCTTCTCCTGCTTCTGCTTCTTCTGCTTCTACTGCTTCTCCTTATGTTCCTCCTTATGCTTCTTCTTCTTCTTCTTCTTCTTCTTCTTCTTCTTCTTCTTCTTCTTCTTCTTCTTCTTCTTCTTCTTCTTTTTCTTCTTCTTCGTCTTCTCCTTCGTCTTCTTCTTCGTCTTCTTCTTCCTCTTCTAATTCTTCTTCTTCTTCTTCTTCTTCTTCTTCTTCTTCTTCTTCTTCTTCTTCTTCTTCTTCTTCTTCTTCTTCTTCTTCTTCTTCTTCTTCTTCTCTTTCTTCTGCTTCTGCTTTTCCTGCTTCTTCTGCTTCTCTTTCTGCTTCTCATTCTGCTTCTGCTTCTCCTTCTGCTTCTCCTATAGCTTCTGCTGCCCTTCCTTCTCCATCTCCTTCTCCATCTCCTACTACTGCTTCTCCTTCTGCTTTTGCTTCTTCTGCTACTCCTGCTTCTCCTTCTGCATCTTCTTCTGCTTCTGCTTCTCCTTCTGCTGCTTCTTCTGCTCCTGCTACTCCTTCTTCTGCTTCTCCTTCTGCTTCTCCTGCTGCTGCTCCTTCTGATCTCGTACAGCTTC
>NW_012308331.1:0-2564 GCF_000151885.1 Dipodomys ordii | reverse complement strand
AGAAGCAAAAGAAACAGAAGAAGGAGAAGAGCAGAAGCAGAAGCAGAAGGAGAAGCAGAAGCAGAAGGAGAAGCAGAAAGAGAAGCAGGAGAGCCAGAAGAAGCAGGAGAAGCAGAATCAGACGAAACAGGAGAAGCCGAAGAAGCAGAAGCAGAATCTGAAGCAGAAGGAGAAACAGAAGAAGCACAATCTGAAGCAGAAGCAGAAGAAACAGAAATAGTAGAATAAGCAGAAGCAGAAGCACCAGGACAAGCAGAAGAACAAGAAGGAGAAGGCGAAAGAGAAGGATTAGGATTAGGAGAAGCAAAAGGATAAGCAGAAGCAGAAAGAGACGCAGAAGGAGAAGCAGCACGAGAAGTAGGAGAAGCAGGAGAAGCAGAAGCAAGAGAAGCAGAAGAAACAGAAGACGCAGAAGCAGAATGAGAAGCAGAAGGAGAAATTGAAGCAGAAGGAGAAGCAGAAGCAAAAGGAGAAGCTGATGAAGGAGAAGGAGAAGCAGAAACAGAAGCAGAAAGAGAAGCAGGAGAAGCAGAAGCAGGAGAAGCAGAAGCAAAAGAAACATAAGAAGGAGAAGAAGAAGGAGAAGCAGAAACAGAAGGAAAAGCAGAAATAGAAGCAGGAGCAGCAGAAGAAGCAGCAGCAGGAGAAGCAGAAGCAGAAGGAGCCGAAGAAGCACAAGCAGAACCTGAAGCATAAGGAGATACAGGAGAAGCAGAAGAAGCAGAATCTGGAGAAGCAGAAGGAGAAGCAGAAGCAGAAAGAGAAGCAAAAGCAGAAGGAGAAGCATAAGGAGAAGCAGAAGAAACAGAAGAAGTAGAGGCAGTAGCAGAAGATGTAGAAGCAGAAGGAGAAGCAGATGGAAAACCAGAAGAACGAGAAGGAGAAGGAGAAGGAGAAACAGAATGAGAAGCAGAAAGAGAAGCAGAAGAAGGAGCAGGAGAAGGAATAGCAGCAGGAGAAGCAGAAAGAGAAGCAGAAGGAGAAGCAGGAGATGCAGAAACAGGAGAAGCAGAAGCTGAAGAAATAGGAGAAGGACAAGAAGCAGAAGCAGAAGGAGAAGCAGATACTGAAGGAGAAGCAGAAAGTGAAGGAGAGGAAGCTGATGAAGCAGAAGCAGGAGAAGCAGAAGCATAAGAATCCGAAGAAGCAGAAGCAGAACCTGAAGCAGAAGGAGAAGCAGGAGAAGCAGAAGAAGCTGAATCTGGAGAAGCAGAATGAGAAGCTGAAGGAGAAGCAGAAGCAGAAAGAGAATCAAAAGCAGAAGGAGAAGCAGAACAGAAGAAGTAGAAGCACTAGCAGTTGTAGCATAAGCAGAAGGAAAAGCAGAAGATCAAGAAGTAGAAGGAGAATGAGAAGGAGAAGCAGAAAGAGAAGCAGGTAAAGCAGAATAAGAAGAAGCAGAAGGAGAATCAGAAGGAGAAGCTGAAGAAGGAGAAGGAGAAGCAGAAGAAGATGCAGAAGGAGAAGCAGGAGAAGCAGAAGAAGCAGAAGCATAAGGAGAAGGACAAGCTGAAGAAGCAGAAGCTAAAGGAGAAGCAAAAGAAGGAGAAGGAGAAGTAGAAGCAGAATATGGACAAGCACAAGCAGAAGGAGATGCAGAAGGAGAAGCAGGAGAAGCAGAATAAGCAGAATCTGAAGTAGAAGAAAGAGAAAAAGCAGAAGAAGCAGAAGAGGAAGCAGCAGGAGAAGCAGAAGCAGAAGAAGGAGAAGGAGAAAGAGAAGGATTTGGAGTAGAAGAAACTGAAGGATAAGCAGAAGCAGAAAGAGAAGGAGAAGCAGGAGAAGCAGAAGCAGGAGAAGCAGAAGCAGAATGCAAAGAAGAAGGAGAAATTGAAACAGAAGAAGATGCAGAAGGAGAAGCAGAAGCAGCAGCAGAAGGAGAAGCAGAAGAAGGAGGAGAAGGAGAAGCAGAAGGAAAATCATAAAGAGAAACAGAAGGAGAAGAAGGAGAAGCAGAAGCAGGAGAAGTAGAAGGAGAAGAAATAGAAGAAGGAGAAGAAGCAGAAGCAGAAGGAGAAGCAGAAACAGAAGGAGATGCAGAAATAGAAGCAGAAGAAGCCGAAGAAGCAGAAGAAGAACCTGAAGCCGAAGGAGAAGCAGAGGAAGCAGAATCTGGAGAAGAAGAAGGAGAACCAGAAGGAGAAGCAGAAGCAGAGAGAGAAGCAAAAGCAGAAGGAGAAGCAGAAGAAACAGAAGAAGCAGAAGCAGTAGCAGAAGAAGCTGAAGATGCAGAAGCAGAAGGAGAAGCAGAAGGAAAAGCAGAACAAGAAGGAGAAGGAGAAACAGAAGGAGAAGCAGAAGGAAAAGCAGAAGGAGAAGCAGGAAAAGGAGAAGAAGCAGTAGCAGACGGAGAAGGAGAAGCAGAAGTAGAAGAAGAAGCATAAGGACAAGCACAAGCAGAAGGAGATGCAGAAGGAGAAGCAGGAGAAGGAGAAGAAGCAGAAACAGAAGGAGTAGAAGAAGAAGAAGAAGAAGAAGAAGAAGAAGCAGAAGCAGAAAGAGAAGCAGACGAAGAGAAGCAGAACGAGAAGCAGGAGAAGCAGAAGAAAAGAAACAGAAGGAGA
>NW_012308330.1:0-2564 GCF_000151885.1 Dipodomys ordii | reverse complement strand
TTCTCCTTCAGTTTCTCCTTCTCCTTCTCGTTCTTCTGATTTTCCTTCTGCTTCTCCTTCAGCTTCTGCTGCAACTGCTACTGCTTCTGCTTCTTCTGTTTCTTCTGCTTCTCCTTCTGCTTTTGATTCTCTTTCTGCTTCTGCTTCTGCTTCTACTTCAGCTTCTCATTCTGCTTCTCCAGATTCTGCTTCTTCTGCTTCTCCTGCTTCTCCTTCTGCTTCAAGTTCTGCTGCTGCTTCTTCGGATTCTTATGCTTCTGCTTCTCCTGCTTCTGCTTCTTCTGCTTCCCCTCCTTCTCTTTCTGCTTCTCCTTCTGTTTCTGCTTCTCCTTCTGCTTCTGCTTCTTGTCCCTCTCCTGTTTCTTCTGCTTCTGCTTCTACTGATTCTGTTTCTCCTGCTTCTCCTTCTGCTGCTCTTTCTGCTTCTCCTGCTGCTTTTCCTTCTCCTGCTCCTCCTTCTGCTTCTCTTTCTGCTTCTCCTTCTGTTTCTCCTTCTCCTTCTCCTTCTCGTTATTCTGCTTTTCCTTCTGCTTCTCCTCCTGCTTCTACATCTTCTGCTTCTTCTGCTACTGCCTCTGCTTCTTCTGTTTCTTCTGCTTCTCCTTCTGCATCTCCTTCTGCTTTTGCTTCTCTTTCTGCTTCTGCTTCTCCTTCTGCTTCTCCAGATTCTGCTTCTTCTGCTCCTCCTGCTTCCTCTTCTGCTTCAGGTTCTGCTTCTCCTTCTTCGGCCTCTTCTGCTTCTGCTTCTCCTGCTTCTCTTTTTGCTTTTCCTTCTGTTTCTGCTTCTCCTTCTGCTTCTTTTCCTTCTTCTGTTTCTTCTGCTTCTGCTTCTCCTGCTTCTGATTCTCCTGCTTCTCGTTCTGCTTCTCTTTCTGCTTCTCCTTCTCCTTCTTCTGCTCCTTCTTCTGCTTCTCCTTCTGCTTCTGCTTTTGCTTCAATTTCTCCTTCAATTTCTCCTTCTGCTTCTCTCTGCTTCTGCGTCTTCTGTTTCTTCTGCTTCTCCTGCTTCTGCTTCTCCTGCTTCTCCTACTTCTCGTGCTGCTTTTGCTTCTGCGTCTCTTTCTGCTTCTGCTTATCCTTTTGCTTCTCCTACTCCTAATCTTTCTCTCTCGCCTTCTCCGACTTCTTCTTCTTCTACTTCCCTTGCTGCTTCTGCTTCTGCTTCTTCTACTATTACTGTTTCTTCTGCTTCTGCTTCAGATTGTGCTTCTTCTTTTTCTCCCTCAGCCTCAGATTCTGCTTCTGCTTCTTCGGCTTCTCCTGTTTCTTCTGCTTCTGCTTCTCCTGCTTCTTCTGCTTCTCCTGCTTCTCTTTCTGCTTCTACTTCTGTTTCTGCTTCTCCTTCTGCTTCTGCTTCTGCTCTTCTCCTTCTTCTGTTTCTTTTGCTTCTGTTTCTTCTTCTTCTTCTTCTGTTTCTTCTGATTCTACTTCTGCTTCTCCTTCTTCTCCTCTTTCTGCTTCTACTTCTGCTTCTTCTGATTTTCCTGCTTCTCCTTCTTGTTCTGCTTCTGTTTCTGCTTCTCTTTCTGCTTCTGCTACTCCTTCTGCTGCTCCTTCTGCTTCTCCTTCTTCTGCTTCTCCCACTGCTTCTGCTTCTGCTTCTTTTGCTTATTCTTTTTCTTCTGCTTCTGCTTCTCCTGCTTCTGCTTCTTCTGCTTCTCCTTATTCTTCTCCTTATGCTTCCTCTTCTTCTTCTTCTTCTTCTTCTTCTTCTTCTTCTTCTTCTTGTTCTTCTTCTTCTTCTTCTTCTTCTTCTTGTTCTTCTTCTTCTTCTTCTTCTTCTCTTTCTTCTGCTTCTGCTTTTCCTTCTTCTTCTGCTTCTACTGCTTCTCTTTCTGCTTCTCATTCTGCTTCTGCTTCTCCTTCTGCTTCTCCTATTGCTTCTGCTGCCCTTCCTTCTCCTTCTCCTTCTCCTACTTCTGCTTCTCCTTCTGCTTCCGCTTCTTCTGCTTCTCCTGCTTCTCCTTCTGCATCTTCTTCTGATTCTGCTTCTTCTTCTGCTTCTGCTTCTCCTTCTTCTGCTTCTCCTTCTTCTGCTTTTTCTTCTGATTCTCCTTCTTCTTTTCCTTCTCCTTCTTCTGCTTCTCCCTGTGATTCTGCTTCTTATGCTTATTCTTTTTCTTCTGCTTCTGCTTCTCCTGCTTCTGCTTCTTCTTCTTCTACTTCTTCTACTTATGCTTCTCCTTCTCCTTCTCCTTCTTCTTCTTCTTCTTCTTCTTCTTCTTCTTCTTCTTCTTCTTCTTCTTCTTCTTCTTCTTCTTCTTCTTCTTGTTCTTCTTCTTCTTCTTCTTCTTCTTCTTCTTCTTCTTCTTCTTCTTCTTCTTTTTCTCCTCTTTATTCTGCTTCTTCTTTTCCTGCTTCTTCTGCTTCTACTCCTTCTCTTTCTTCTCATTCTGCTTCTGCTTCTCCTTCTGCTTCTCCTATTGCTTCTGCGGCTCTTCCTTCTCCTTCTCCTACTTCTACTTCTCCTTCTGCTTCTGCTTCTTCTGCTTCTCCGGCTTCTCGTTATGCATCTTCTTCTGATTCTGCTTCTCCTGGTGCTGCTTCTTCTGCTTCTGTTTCTC
>NW_012308329.1:0-2564 GCF_000151885.1 Dipodomys ordii | reverse complement strand
CAGAAGCAGGAGAAGCAGAAGCATAAGAATCCGAAGAAGAAGAAGTAGAACCTGAAGCAGAAGGAGAAGCAGGAGAAGCAGTAGAAGCAGAATCTGGAGAAGCAGAATGAGAAGCAGAAGGAGTAGCAGAAGCAGAAAGAGAATCAATAGCAGAAGGGGAAGCAGAAGAATCAGAAGAAGTAGAAGCAGTAGCAGTTGTAGCAGAAGCAGAAGGAATAGCAGAAGAAAAAGAAGGAGAAGGAGAATAAGAATGAGAAGCAGAAGGAGAAGCAGAAAGAGAAGCAGGTAAAGCAGAAGAAGAAGAAGCACAAGGAGAATCAGAAGGAGAAGCAGAAGAAGGAGAAGGAGAAGCAGAAACAGAAGAAGATGCAGAAGGAGAAGCAGGAGAAGCAGAAGAAGCAGAAGCAGAAGGAGAAGCAGGAAAAGCAGAAGAAGCAGAAGCAAAAGGAGAAGCAAAAGAAGGAGAAGGAGAAGCAGAGGCAGAAGACGAAGCATAAGCACAAGCACAAGCAGAAGGAGATGCAGAAGGAGAAGCAGGAGAAGCAGAAGATGCAGAAGCTGAAGGAGAAGCAGAAGTAGGAGATGGAGAAGGAGGAAAATAGAAGCAGAAGGACAAGCAGAAGCGGAATGAGAAGCAGAAAGAGAAGCAGGTGAAGCACAAGATGCAGAAGCAGAAGAAGCCGAAAGAGAAGAAGCAGAAGAAGCAGAAACAGAATCAGAATTAGAAGCAGAAGCAGAAGGAGAAGCAGCAGAACAAGTAGAACCAGAAATTCAGGCTGGAGAAACAGAAGAAGCAGAAGCAGAAACAGAAGGAGAAGCAAAAAGAGAAGCAGAAGGAGAAGTAGAAGAAGCAGCAGAAGGAGAAGCAGCAGAAGAAGCAGAAAAACAAGCAGGAGAAGCAGAAGCAGAACGAGAAGTAGAAGCAGAAGAAGCAGAAGCAGAAGAAGAAGCAGTAGAAGCATAAGAAGCAGAAGCAGGAGAAGCAGAAGCAGAAGAAAAAAAGAAGCATAAGAAGCAGAAGCCGAAGCAGAGGGAGAAAAAGAAGAAGGAGAAGGAGCAGCAGAAGTTGAAGCAGAAGGATATGCAGATGCAGAAAGAGAAGCAGAAACAGAAGGAGAAGGAGAAGGAGAAGTTGGAGAATCAGAAGAAGCAGAAGCTGAAGCAGAAAGAGAAGCAGAAGAAGGAGAAGCAGAAGCAGAAGGACAAGCAGGAGAAGCAGAAGAAGCAGAAGCGGGAGAAGCAGAAGAAGAAGAAGAAACAGAAGAAGGAGAAGGAGCAGAAGGAGAAGCAGAAGCAGAAGGAGAAGCAGAAAGAGAAGCAGTAGCAGGAGGAGCAGAAGCAGAAGAAACAGAAGAAGCCGAAGAAGCAGAAGGAAAACCTGAAGCAGAAGGAGAAGAAGAAGCAGGAGAAGCTGGAAAAGCAGAAGTAGAAGAAACAGAACAAGCAGAAGAAGCAGAAGCAGAACGAGAAGCAGAAGAAGAAGAAGGAGAAAGAGAAGGATTAGGAGTAGGAGGAGCAGAAGCAGAATTAGAAGCAGAAAGAGAAGCAGAAGGAGAAAAAGAAGAAGCAGAAGCAGGAGAAGCAGAAGCAGAAGCAGAATGAGAAGCACAAGAAGGAGAAATTGAAGGAGAAGGAGAATGGGACGGAGAAGCAGAAGGAAAAGTAGGAGAAGCAGAAGAAGAAGAATCAGGAGAAGCAGAAGCAGAAGAAGGAGAAGAGCAGAAGCAGAAGGAGAAACAGAAGTGGAAGGAGAAGAAGGAGAAGCAGAAGCTGAAGCAGAAGAATAAGAAACAGAAAAAGCAGAAGAAGCAGAAGAAGAAGCAGCAGGAGAAGCAGAAGAAGAAGAAGGAGAAGGAGAAAGAGAAGGATTAGGAGTAGGAGAAACAGAAGGATAAGCAGAAGCAGAAAGAGAAGGAGAAGGAGAAGGAGAAGCAGAAGAAGCAGAAGCAGGAGAAGCAGAAGCAGAATGAAAAGCAGAAGAAGGAGAAATTGAAACAGAAGAAGATGCAGAAAGAGAAGAAGAAGCAGAAGTAGAAGCAGAAGAAGGAGAAGCAGAAGGAGAAGCATAAGGAGAAACAGAAGGAGAAGCAGGAGAAGCAGAAGCAGGAGAAGCAGAATCAAAAGAAATAGAAGAAGGATAAGAAGCAGAAGCAGAAAGAGAAGCAGAAACAGAAGGAGAAGCAGAAATAGAAGCAGAAGAAGCAGAAGCAGAACCTGAAGCAGAAGGAGAAGCAGGAGAAGCAGAAGAAGCAGAATCTGGAGAAGCAGAATGAGAAGCTGAAGGAGAAGCAGAAGCAGAAAGAGAATCAAAAGGAGAAGGAGAAGCGGAAGAAACAGAAGAAGCAGAAGCAGTAGCAGTTGCAGCAGAAGGAGAAGCAAAAGTAAAAGCAGAAGAACGAGAAGGAGAAACAGAAGGAGAAGCAGAAGGAGAAGCAGAAGAAGCAGAAGGAGAAGCAGAAGGAGAAACAGAAGCAGAAGAAGCAGCAGAAGGAGAAGCAGAAGCAGAAGAAGATGCAGAAGGAGAAGCAGAGAAGCAGAGATCAGAAGCAGAAGTAGAAGAAGCA
>NW_012308328.1:0-2564 GCF_000151885.1 Dipodomys ordii | reverse complement strand
GAAGCAGGAAAGCAGAAAAGCAGAAGAAGGAGGAGCAGATGCAGAAGAATACGAAGAAGTAGAAGCAGAACTTGAAGCAGAAGGAGAAGCAGGAGAAGCAGAAATAGCAGAATCTGGAGAACCAGATGACAAGTTGAAGGAGATGCAGAAGCAGATAGAGAATCAAAAGCAGAAGGAGAAGCAGAAGAAACAGAAGAAACAGAAGCAGTAGCAGTTGCAGCAGAAGCAGAAGGAGAAGCAGAAGGAAAAGCAGGAGAACGAGAAGGAGAAGGAGACACAGAAGCAGAAGCAGAAGGAGAATCAGAAGTAGAAGCAGAAGAAGCAGAAGGAGAAGCACAAGGAGAAGCAGAAGCAAAAGAAGCAGCAGAAGGAGAAGCAGAAGCAGAAGAAGATGCAGAAGGAGAAGCAGGAGAAGCAGAAGAAGCAGAAGCAAAAGGAGAAAGAGAAGGAGAAGAAGGAGAAGCAGAAGTAGAATCAGAAGAAGCAGAAGAAGAAGAAGAAGAAGAAGAAGAAGCAAAACAAACAGAAGAAGGAGAAGAGCAGAAGCAGAAAGAAAAGCAGAAGCAGAAGGAGAAGCAGAAAGAGAAGCAGGAGAAGCAGAAGAAGCAGGAGAAGCAGAAGCAGAAGAAACAGGAAAAGCCGAAGAAGCAGAAGCAGAATCTGAAGCAGAAGGAGAAACAGAAGAAGCACAATCTGAAGCAGAAGCAGAAGAAAAAGAAATAGTAGAATAAGCAGAAGCAAAAGCAACATGAGAAGCAGAAGAAGAAGACGGAGAATTCGAAAGAGAAGGATTAGGAGTAGGAGAAGGAAAAGGATAAGCAGAAGCAGAAAGAGACGCAGAAGGAGAAGCAGCACGAGAATTAGGAGAAGCAGGAGAAGCAGAAGCAGGAGAAGCAGAAGAAACAGAAGACGCAGAAGCAGAATGAGAAGCAGAAGGAGAAATTGAAGCAGAAGCAGAAGCAGAAGGAGAAGCAGAAGTAGGAGGAGGAGAAGGAGGAGAAGCAGAAGCAGAAGCCGAAAGAGAAGCAGAAAGAGAAGCAGAAAGAGAAGCAGAACGAGAAGCAGGAGAAGCAGAAGCAGGAGAAGCAGAAGCAGAAGGAGAAGCAGAAGGAAAAGCAGAAGAACGAGAAGGAGAAGGAGAAACAGAAGGAGAAGCAGAAAGAGAAGCAGAAGAAGGAGCAGGAGAAGCAAAAGCTGCAGGAGAAGCAGAAAGAGCAGCAGAATGAGAAGCCGGAGATGCAGAAACAGGAGAAGCAGAAGCAGAAGCAGAAGAAACAGGAGAAGGACAAGAAGCAGAAGCAGAAGGAGAAGCAGAAACAGAAAGAGAAGCAGAAAGAGAAGCAAAAAGAGAAGGAGGGAAGCAGAAGAAGCAGGAGAAGCAGAAGCATAAGAATCCGAAGAAGCAGAAGCAGAACCTGAAGCAGAAGGAGAAGCAGGAGAAGCAGAAGAAGCAGAATCTGGAGGAGCAGAATGAGAAGCTGAAGGAGAAGCAGAAGCAGAATGAGAATCAAAAGCAGAAGGATTAGCAGAAGAAACAGAAGAATAGAATCAGTAGCCATTGTAGCAGAAGCAGAAGGAGAAGCAGAAGGAAAAGCAGAAGAACAAGAAGGAGAAGGAGAAACAGAAGGAGAAGTAGAAGGAGAAGCAGAAAGAAAGCAGGTAAAGCAGAAGAAGCAGAAGGAGAAGGAGAATCAGAAGGAGAAGCAGAAGAAGGAGAAGGAGAAGCAGAAGCAGAAGAAGATGCAGAAGGAGAAGCAGGAGAAGCAGAAGAAGCAGAAGCAGAAGGAGAAACAGGAAAAGCAAAAGAAGCAGAGGCAAAAGTAGAAGCAAAAGAAGGAGAAGGAGAAGGAGAAGCAGAAGCAGAAGCAGGAGAAGAAGCATAAGGACAAGCACAAGCAGAAGGAGATGCAGAAGGAGAAGCAGGAGAAGCAGAAGAAGCAGAAGCTGAAGGAGAAGCAGAAGTAGGAGACGGAGGATAAGCAGAAGCAGAAGGAGAAGCAGAAGAGGAATGAGAAGCAGAAAAAGAAGCAGGAGAAGCACAATAAGCAGAAGCAGGAGAAGCCGAAAGAGTAGAAGCAGAAGAAGCAGAAACAGAAGCAGAAGGAGAAGCAGAAGCAGAAGGAGAAGCAGCAGAAGAAGTAGAACCAGAAATTCAGGCAGGAGAAACAGAAGAAGAAGAAGCATAAATAGAAGCAAAAAGAGAAGCAGAAGGAGAAGTAGAAGAAACAGCAGAAGAAGCAGAAAAACAAGTAGGAGAAGCAGAAGCAGAAAGAGAACTAGAAGCAGAAGAAACAGAACAGAAGAAGCAGTAGAAGCATAAGAAGCAGAAGCAGGAGAAGCAGAAGCAGAAGAACAAGAAGAAGCATAAGAAGCAGAAGCAGAAGCAGAGGGAGAAACAGAAGAAGGAGAAGGAGCAGCAGAAGGTGAAGCAGAAGGAGATGCAGAAACAGAAAGAGAAGCAGAAACGGAAGGAGAAGAAGAAGGATTAGTTGGAGAATCAGAAGAAGCGGAAGCAGAAAGAGAAGCAGTAGAAGGAGAAGGAGAAGCAGAAGCAGAGGAAAGGA
>NW_012308327.1:0-2564 GCF_000151885.1 Dipodomys ordii | reverse complement strand
GAGAAGCAGAAGAAGCAGAATTTGAGAAGAAGAAGGAGAACCAGAAGGAGAAGCAGAATGAGAAGCAAAAGCAGAAGGAGAAGCAGAAGGAGATATCAGAAAAAACAGATGAAGCAGAAGCAGTAGCAGAAGAAGTTGAAGATGCAGAAGCAGAAAGAGAAGCAGAAGGAATAGCAGATGAACGAGAAGGAGAAGGAGAAACAGAAGGAGAAGCAGAAAGAGAATCAGGAAAAGCAGAAGAAGCAGAAGCAGACGGAGAAGCAGAAGGGGGATAAGGAGAAGCAGAAGCAGAAAAGAAGCAGAAGCAGAAGCAGAAGGACAAGCACAAGCAGAAGGAGATGCAGATGGAGAAGCAGGAGAAGCAGAAGAAGCAGAGGCAGAAGGAGAAGAATAAGGAGAAGAAGCAGAATCAGAAGAAGCAGAAGCAGAAGTAGAAAGAGAAGCAGAACGAGAAGCAGGAGAAGCAGAAGAAGCAGAAATGGGAGAAGCAGAAGAAGAAGAAACAGAAGATGGAGAAGGAGCAGAAGCAGAAGGAGAAGCAGAAGCAGAAGGAGAAGCAGAAAGAGAAGCAGGAAAAGCAGAAGAAGCAGAAGCAGGAGAAGCAGAAGCAGGAGAAGCAGAAGAAGAAGAAACAGCAGAAGCAGAAGGAGAAGCAGAAGAAGGAGAAGCAGAAACAGAAGGAGAAGCAGAAAGAGAAGGAGGGGAAGCAGAAGAAGCAGAAGCAGGAGAAGCAGACGCATAAGAATCCGAAGAAGCAGAAACAGAACCTGAAGCAAAAGGAAAAGCAGGAGAAGCAGAAGAAGCAGAATCTGGAGAAGCAGAAGGAGAAGCAGAAGCAGAAAGAGAATCAAAAGGAGAAGGAGAAGCAGAAGAAACAGAAGAAGTAGAAGCAGTAGCAGTTGTAGCAGAAGCAGAAGGAGAAGCAGAAGGAAAAGCAGAAGAACAAGAAGGAGAAGGAGAAGCAGAAGGAGAAGCAGAAAGAGAAGCAGGTAAAGCAGAAGAAGAAGAAGCAGAAGGAGAAGCAGAAGGAGAAGCAGAAGAAGGAGAAGCAGAAGCAGAAGCAGAAGAAGATGCAGAAGGAGAAGCAGGAGAAGCAGAAGAAGCAGAAGCAGAAGGAGAAGCAGGAAAAGCAGAAGAAGCCGAAGCAAAAGGAGAAGCAAAAGAAGGAGAAGGAGAAGCAGAGGCAGAAGAAGAAGCATAAGGACAAGTACAAGCAGAAGGAGATGCAGAAGGAGAAGCAAGAGAAGCAGAAGAAGCAGAAGCTGAAGGAGAAGCAGAAGTAGGAGAAGGAGAAGGAGGAGAAGCAGAAGGACAAGCAGAAGCGGAATGACAAGCAGAAAGAGAAGCAGTAGAAGCACAAGATGCAGAAGCAGGAAAAGCCGAAAGAGAAGAAGTAGAAGAAGCAGAAACTGAAGCAGAAGGAGAAGCAGAAGCAGAAGGAGAAGCAGCAGAAGAAGTAGAACCAGAAATTCAGGCAGGAGAAACAGAAGAAGCAGAAGCAGAAGCAGAAGGAGAAGCAAAAAGAGAAGCAGAAAGAGAAGTAGAAGAAGCAGCAGAAGGAGAAGCAGCAGAAGAAGCAGAAAAACAAGCAGGAGAAGCAGAAGCAGAAAGAGAAGTAGAAGCAGAAGAATCAGAAGAAGCAGAAGCAGAAGAAGAAGCAGTAGAAGCATAAGAAGCAGAAGCAGGAGAAGCAGAAGCAGAAGAAATAAAGAAGCATAAGATGCAGAAGCCGAAGCAGAGGGAGAAAAAGAAGGAGAAGGAGCAGCAGAAGGTGAAGCAGAAGGAGATGCAGAAGGAGAAAGAGAAGCAGAAACAGAAGGAGAAGGAGAAGGAGAAGTTGGAGAATCAGAAGAAGCAGAAGCAGAAGCAGAAAGAGAAGCAGAAGGAGAAACAGAACAAGTAGAAACAGGAGAAGCAGAAGCAGAATGAGAAGCACAAGAAGGAGAAATTGAAGGAGAAGGAGAATGAGACGGAGAAGCAGAAAGAGAAGTAGGAGAAGCAGAAGAAGAAGAAGCAGGAGAAGCAGAAGCAGAAGAAACAGAAAAAGGGGAAGAGCAGAAGCAGAAGGAGAAGCAGAAGAAGCAGAAGCTGAAGCAGAAGAAGAAGAAACAGAAAAAGCAGAAGAAGCAGAAGAAGAAGCAGCAGGAGAAGCAGAAGAAGAAGAAGGAGAAGGAGAACGAGAAGTATTAGGAGTAGGAGAAACAGAAGGATAAGCAGAAGCAGAAAGAGAAGGAGAATGAGAAGGAGAAGCAGAGGAAGCATAAGCAGGAGAAGCAGAAGCACAATGAAAAGCAGAAGAAGGAGAAATTGAAACAGAAGAAGATGCATAATAAGAAGCAGAAGTAGAAGCAGAAGGAGAAGCAGAAGAAGGAGAAGGAGAAGGAGAAGCAGAAGGATAAGCATGAAGAGAAACAGAAGGAGAAGCAGGAGAAGGAGAAGAAGTAGAAGCAGAAAGAGAAGTAGAAACAAACAGAGAAGCAGAAATAGAAGCAGAAGAAGCCGAAGAAGCAGAACCTGAAGCACAAGGAGAAGCAGGAGAAGCAGAAGATGCAGAATCTGGAGAA
>NW_012308326.1:0-2565 GCF_000151885.1 Dipodomys ordii | reverse complement strand
ATCTTCTGTTTCTTCTGCTTCTCCTTCTGATTTTGCTTCTCTTTCTACTTCTGCTTCTCCTTCTGCTTCTCCTTCTGCTTCTCCAGATTCTGCTTCTTCTGCTTCTCCTGCTTCTCCTTCTGCCTGAGGTTCTCCTTTTGCTAATTCGGGTTCTTATTCTTCTGCTTCTCCTGCTTCTGCTTCTTCTGCTTCCCCTCCTTCTCTTTCAGCTTCTCCTTCTGTTTCTGCTTCTCCTTCTGCTTCTGCTTCTTGTCCTTCTCCTCTTTGTTCTGCTTATGCTTCTCCTGTTTCTGCATCTCCTGCTCCTCCTTCTGCTGCTCTTTCTGCTTCTCCTGCTGCTTTTCCTTCTCCTGCTCCTTCTACTGCTTCTCTTTCTGCTTCTCCTTCTGTTTCTCCTTCTCCCTCACCTTCTCGTTCTTCTGCTTTTCCTTCTGCTTCTCCTTCTGTTTCTGCATCTTCTGCTTCTTCTGCTACTGCCTCTGCTTCTTCTGTTTCTTCTGCTTCTCCTTCTGCTTCTCCTTCTGCTTTTGCTTCTCTTTCTGCTTCTGCTTCTCCTTCTGCTTCTCCAGATTCTGCTTCTTCTGCTTCTCCTTCTGCTTCAGGTTCTGCTTCTGCTTCTTCGGCTTCTTCTACTTCTGCTTCTCCTGCTGCTGCTTCTTCTGCTTCTCTTTCTGCTTTTCCTTCTGTTTCTGCTTCTCCTTCCGCTTCTGCTTCTTCTCCTTCTTCTGTTTCTTCTGTTTCTGCTTCTCCTGCTTCTGCTTCTCCTGCTTCTCCTTCTGCTTCTCTTTCTGCTTCTACTTCTCCTTCTTCTGCTTCTCCTTCTGCTTCTGCTTTTCCTTCTGCTTCAATTTCTCCTTCTGCTTCTCATTCTGCTTCTGCGTCTTCTGTTTCTTCTGCTTCTCTTGCTTCTGCTTCTCCTGCTTCTCCTACTTCTCGTGCTGCTTCTCCTTCTGCGTCTCTTTCTGCTTCTGCTTATCCTTTTGCTTCTCCTACTCCTAATCCTTCTCTTTCGCCTTCTCCTTCTTGTTCTTCTGCATGTCCTGGTGCTTCTGCTTCTGCTTATTCTACTATTTCTGTTTCTTCTGCTTCTGCTTCAGATTGTGCTTCTTCTGTTTCTCCTTCTGCTTCAGATTCTGCTTCTGCTTCTTCGGCTTCTCCTGTTTCTTCTGCTTCTGCTTCTCCTGCTTCTTCTGGTTCTCCTGCTTTTCTTTCTGCTTCTCCTTCTGCTTCTGCTTCTCCTTCTGCTTCTGCTTCTGCTTTTCTCCTTCTTCTGTTTCTTTTGCTTCTGTTTATTCTGCTTCTTCTTCTTCTGTTTCTTCTGATTCTATTTTTGCTTCTCCTTCTTCTCCTTCTCTTTCTGCATCTTCTGATTCTCCTGCTTCTCCTTCTTGTTCTCCTTCTGTTTCTGCTTCTCTTTCTGCTTCTGCTTCTCCTTCTGCTGCTCCTTCTCCTTCTCCTTCTTCTGCTTCTCTCACTGCTTCTGCTTCTGCTTCTTTTGCTTATTCTTTTTCTTCTGCTTCAGCTTCTCCTGCTTCTGCTTCTTCTCCTTCTACTGCTTCTCCTTTTACTTCTCCTTATGCTTCTCCTTATGCTGCTGCTTCTTCTTCTTCTTCTTCGTCTTCTTCTTCTTCTCTTTCTTCTGCTTCTGCTTTTCCTGCTTCTTCTGCTTCTACTGCTTCTCTTTCTGCTTCTTGTCCTTCTCCTGTTTCTTCTCCTTCTGCTTCTCCTGCTTCTGCTTCTTCTGCTTTTCCCTCTTCTCTTTCTGCTTCTCCTTCTGCTTCTGCTCCTTCTCCTTCTTCTGTTTCTTCTTCTTCTGCTTCTCCCGCTTGTGCTTCTTCTGCTTCTCCTGCTTCTCGTTCTGCTTCTCTTCGTCGGCTTCTCTTTCTATTTCTGCTTCTGCTTCTTCTAATTCTGATTCTTCTCCTTCTTCTCCTTCTGCTTCTGCGTCTTCTGCATTTCCTGCTTCTCCTTCTGCATCTCCTTCTGCTTGTGCTTTTCCTTCTGCTTCTTCTTCTGCTCCGGCTTCTCCTTCTCCTTCTTCTGCTTCTCCGTCTGCTTCTGTTTCTTCTGCTTTTCCTGCGTCTCCTTCTGCTTCTCCTTCTGATTCTCCTTCTCGTTCTTCTGCTATTCCTTCTGCTTCTCTTTCTGGTTCTGCATCTTCAGTTTCTTCTGCTACTGATTCTGCTTCTTCTGTTTCTTCTGCTTGTCCTTCTGCTTCTCCTTCTGCTTTTGCTTCTCTTTCTGCTTCTGCTTCTCCTTCTGGTTCTCCTTCTTCTTCTCCCGATTCTGCTTCTTCTGCTTCTCATGCTTCTCCTTCTGCTTTAGGTTCAGCTTTTGCTTCTTCGGCTTCTTCTGCTTCTATTTCTGCTTCTCCTTCAGTATCTGCTTCTCTTTCGGCATCTGCATCTTCACCTTCTTCTATTTCTTCTGATTCTGCTTCTACCTGCTTTCTGCTTCTCCTTCTGATACTCTTTAAGCATCTCATTCTGATTCTCTTCATTCTAGATACAAATACTGCTTTCTGCTACTCACTACAGCATCTTCCTCTGATTCAATTTCTTCTTC
>NW_012308325.1:0-2565 GCF_000151885.1 Dipodomys ordii | reverse complement strand
CACAGCAGGACACAGCAGGGGACACAGCGGGGGATTTGTCGGAGACAGAGAGTGGCCACAGCGAGGCAAAGCGGTGACACAGCTGGACACAGCGGGTACACAGCGGGACACAGCGGGCACACAGCGGGGACACAGCGGGACACAGCGGGGGACACAGGGAGGACACAGAGGGATACAGCGGGGGACAGAGCGAGGACACATTGGGACACAGCGGGATTCAGCGGGGGACACAGCAGTACACAGCGGGACAAAGCGGGACACAGCGGGGACACAGCGGGGACACAGCAGAGACACAGCGGGGGACACAGCGGGACACAGCGGGGGACACAGGGATGACAGAGCAGGACCCAGCGGGACCCAGCGTGGATACAGCAGAAACTCAGTTGGACACAGCAGGACACAGCGGGGGCACAGCAATAGACACAGCGGGACACAGTGCCGGACACAGCGGGACACAGCGGGGGACAAAGGGAGGACACAGCGGGACCCAGCGGGACCCAGCGTCGATACAGCAGGGACACAGCGGGACACAGTGGGGTACACAGCTGGGAAGACAGCGAGGACACAGCGGGACACAGCGGGGACACAGCGGGACACAGCGGGACACAGCGGGGGACACAGCGGAACACAGCGTGGGACACAGCGAGGACACAGCAGGACATAGCGGGACACAGCGGCGACACAGCAGGGACACAGTAGGGACACAGCGGGGACACAGTGGGGGCACAGCGGGACACAGCGGGACACAGTGGACACAGCGGGGACAAAGCGTGAGACACAGCGGGGGAGAGAAAGGGAGACAGCAGGGGACTCAGCGAGGAAACTGCGGGACACAGCAGTGACACAGCGGGGACTCAGTGGGGGACACAGTGGGACACAGCGGGGGACACAGCAGGACACAGCGGGGGACACTGCGGGACCTTGCGGGGGACACTGCGGGACACAGTGTGGGACAGAGCGTGGGACACAGCGAGACACAGCGGGGACAAACTGGGACACCACGGGACACAGTGGGACACAGCGGGACACAGCGGGGACAGTGTGGGAACATAGCGGGACACAGCGGGGTACACAGCGGGACACAGCAGGACACAGCGGGACCCAGCGGGACACAGCGTCGATACAGCCGGGACACAGCGTTACACAGCAGGGTACACAGTTGGGGACACAGAGGGTCACAGTGGGGCAAACAGCGGGACCCAGCGGGACACAGCGTCGATACAGCGGGCACACAGCGGGACTCAGCGGGGTACACAGCTGGGGACACAATGGGACACAGCAGGGGACACAGCGAGGACACAGCGGAACACAGCGGGACACAGCTTGGGACACAGCGGGGACACAGCGGGACACAGCGGGGGACAGAGCGAGGACACAGCGGGATAGAGCGGGACACAGCGTGGGACAAAGTGGGAGACAGCGGGGGACACAGCGGCACGCAGCGGGGGACACTGCGGGACACAGTGTGGGACAGAGCATGGGACACAGCGAGACACAGCGGGGACAAAGCTGGACACAGCGGGGTACACAGAGGGACACAGCAGGGACACAGAGGGAAACAGTGTGACACAAAAGGACACAGCTGGACACAGCGGGGTACACAGCGGGACACAGCGGGCACACAGCGGGGACACAGCGGGACACAGCGGGACACAGTGGGGACAGAGCGGGACACAGTCGGACACAACGGGACACAGCGGTGGACACAGCTGGACACAGCGGGGACACAGCGAGGACACAGCGGGACACAGCGGGGAACACAGCGAGGACACAGCGGAAAACAGCGGGACACAGCGTCGAAACAGAGGGGACTCAGTGGGGGACACAGCGGGGGACACAGCGGGGGACAAAGTGGGACACCACGGGACACAGTGTGACACAGCGGGACACAGCGGGGACACTGCGGAGACACAGCAGGACAAAGCGGGGGACATAGCGGGACACAGCGGAACACAGCGGGGGACACAGCGGGGTACAGCTGAGACAGAGATGGGCCACAGCGGGACCCAGCGGTGACACAGCTGAACACTGCGGGGTACACAGCGGGACACAGCGGGCACACAGCTGGGGACACAGCGGGGACAAAGTGAGACACCACGGGACACAGCGAGGACACAGCGGGAAACAGCGGAACACAGCGGGGGACAAAGCGGGATGAAGCGGGGGACATAGCAGGACACAGCGGCACACAGTGGGGGACACAGCGGGGGACAGCGGAGACAGAGATGGGCCACAGCGGAACACAGCGGTGACATAGCTGGACACAGCGGGGTACACAGCGGAACACAGCGGGCACACCGGGGACACAGCGGGACACAGCGGGACACAGCGGGGACACAGTGGGACACAGCAGGACAAAGCGGGGGACACAGCGGGACACAGCTGGGGACACAGCGAGGACACAGCGGGATACAGCGGGGGACACAGTGAGGACAAAGCGGGACACAGCCGGGGAAAAAGCGGGACACAGCGGGGACACAGCAGTGGACACAGCGGGACACAGCGGGGGACACAGCCCGGACACAGCGGGGGAAACAGTGGGGGACACAGGGGGTCACGGTGGGA
>NW_012308324.1:0-2565 GCF_000151885.1 Dipodomys ordii | reverse complement strand
GCGGGACACAGCGGGGACACAGCGGGACATAGAGGGACAGTAGCGGTCAGAGCGGGGGACACAGCGAGGACACAGCGGGACACAGCAGGACACAGCGGGACACAGCAGGACACAGCGGGACAGAGCGGTCTCAGCGGGGGACACAGCGAGGACACAGCGGGACACAGCGGGACACAGCGGGACACAGCTGGACACAGCAGGGACACAGCAGGGACACAGCCGGGGAAAAAGCGGAACACAGCAGGACACAGTCGGGGACACAGCGGGACAGAGCGGGGGACAGAGCGGGGGACACAGCGGGACACAGCGTGGAACACAGCGAGGACACAGCGGGACACAGCGTCGGTACAGCGGGGACACAGCAGGACACAGAGAGGTACACAGCTGGGGACACAACGGGACACAGGGGGGACACAGCGGGACACAGCGGGGACAAAGCGTGAGACACAGCGGGGGACAGAGCGGGAGACAGCAGGGGACACAGCGAGACACAGCGGGACACAGCGGGGACACAGCGGGGACTCAGCGGGTGACACAGCGGGACACAGCGGGGGATACAGCGGGACACAGCGGGGAACACAGCGAGGACACAGCGGGACCCAGCGGGACACAGCGTCGAAACAGCGACGACACAGGGGGACACAGCGGGGTACACAGCTGGGACACAACGGGATACAGTGGGGGACACAGCAGGAAACAGCGGGACAAAGCGGGACACAGGGGGACAGAGCGGGGGATAGAGCGGGACACACAGGGACACAACGGGGACAAAGCGGGACACAGCGGGGACACAGCGGGACACAGCGGGACACAGCGGTCACAGCGGGGGACACAGCAAGGACACAGTGTGACACAGCGGGGGACAAATCGGTAGACAGCGGGTGACACAGCGAGGACACAGCGGGACCTAGCGGGGACACAGAGGGGACACTGCAGGGACACGGCAGGACACAGCGGGGGACACAGCGAGGGCACAGCGGAACACAGCGTGGGACACAGCGAGGACACAGCGGGACACAGCGGGACACAGCAGGGACACAGTAGTAGACATAGTGGGACACAGCGGGGGACACGGCGGGACACAGCGGGAGACACAACGAGGACACAGTGGAACCCAGCGGGACCCAGCGGGACACAGCGAGACACAGCGGGACACAGCGGGCGACACAGCGAGGACACAGCGGGACACAGCGGGGGACACAGCGGGACACAGCCGGGGACACAGCAGACACAGTGGGACACAGTGGTGGACACAGCGGGACACAGCGGGGACACAGCTGGACACAGCGGGGACACAGTGGGACACAGCGGGACACAACGGGGGACACAGTGAGGACACAGCAGGACAGAGTGGGGTACACAGCGGGACAGAGCGGGACACAGCGGGGGACACAGCGGGACACAGCGGGGAACACAGCGAGGACACAGCAGGACACAGCGTCGGTACAGCGGGGACACAGCAGGACACAGCGTCGGTACAGCGGGGACACAGAGGGACACAGCAAGGTACACAGCTGGGGACACAACGGGACACAGTGGGGACACAGCAGGGACAAAACTTGAGACACAGCAGGGGACAGAGCGGGAGACAGCGGGGGACACAGCGGGACACAGAGGGGGACACAGCGGACACAGCGGGACACAGTGGTGGACACAGCGGGACAGAGCGGGGACACAGCTGGACACAGCGGGGACACAGTGGGACACAGCGGGACACAACGGGGGACACAGTGAGGACACAGCGGGACAGAGCGGGGTACACAGCGGGACACAGCGGGACACAGCGTGGGACACAGCGGGACAAAGCGGGGACTCAGCGAGAATACAGCGGGGGACACAGAGGGGGCCAAAGTGGGACACAGTGGGGACAGAGCGGGACACAGAGTGACACAGCGGGACACAGCTAGGGACAGAGCGGGACACAGCGTGGGACACAGCGAGGGACAGAGCGGGACACAGCGGGGGACACAGCGAGGACACAGCAGGACACAGCGGGGGACACAGCGAGGAAACATCGGGATACAGTGCGACACAGCGGAGGACAAAGCGAGAGAAAGCGGGGGACACAACGGGTACCCAGCGGGACCCAGCGGGACACAGCGAGACACAGCGAGACACAGCGTGGGACACATCGGGACACAGAGGGCGACACAGCAAGGCGGGACCCACGGGGTGACACATCGGGGACACAGCAGGAAACAGCGGGGAACACAGGGGGACACAGCGGGGGACACATCGGGGACACAGCAGGGACACAGAGGGGGACAAAGCGGAACACATCGGGACACAGTGGAAGACACAGCCGGACAGAGCGGGGGACACAGCGGAGGACACTGCTGGACACAGCGGGGGACACAGCGGGACACATCGTGGTACACAGCCGGACACTGCGGGGTACACAGCGGGGGACACAACGGGACACAGTGGGGGACACTGAGGGAAACAGAGGGACACAGCGAAGACAACGCGGGGGACACAGCGGGGGCACAGCTGGGGACACACCGGGACACAGCGGGTGACACTGCAAGGATACAGCGGGATACAGCTGGAACACAGCGGGACTCA
>NW_012308323.1:0-2565 GCF_000151885.1 Dipodomys ordii | reverse complement strand
ACAGCGGAACACAGCGTGGGAAACAGCGAGGACACAGCGACACAGTGGGACACAGCAGGGAAACAGCAGTAGACACAGCGGGACACAGCGGGGGACACAGCGGGACACAGCGGGGACACAGCGGGGACACAGCGGGTCCCAGCAGGGACACAGCGGGACACAGCGGGGCTCAGCGTGGAAAGAGCGGGACACAGCGGGACACAGCGGGACACAGCAGGGGACACATGGGGACACATCGGGGGACACAGCGAGGACACAGCGGGACACAGCGGGGGTCAGCGGGGGACACAGCGGGACACAGTGGGGGACACAGCGGGACACAGCGAGGACACAGCGGTGACACAGCGGGACACAGCGGGTCCCAGAAGGGACACAACGGGACACAGCGGGGCACAGCGGGGACATAGCGGGACACAGCGGGACACAGTGGGACACAGCGGGGGACACACCGGGACACAACGAGGGACACAGCGAGGACACAGCGGGACACAGCGGGGGACAGCGGGGTACACAGCGGGACACAGCGGGGACACAGCAGTGGACACAGCGGGACACAGAATGGGACACAGCGGGACACATCGGGGGACACAGCGGGGGACACAGCGGGACACAGCAAGACACACATGGGACACAGGGGGGACACAGCGGGACACAGCGGGGGACACAGCGAGGACACATTGGGACACAGCGGGGACACAGCGGGACTCAGCGGGGGACACAGCAGTTCACAGCGGGACACAGCGGGACACAGCGTGGGACACAGCAGGAGACAGCAGGGGAAACCGCGAGGACACAGCGGCTCACAGTGGAGACACAGCGGGACACAGCGGGGGACACAGCGAGGACACATTGGGACACAGCGGGGACACAGTGGGACTCAGCGGGGGACACAGCAGTACACAGCGGGACACAGCGGGACAGAGCGGGGCACAGCAGGGACACAGCGGGGGACAGAGCGGGACACAGCTGGACATAGCGAGGGACACAGCGGTGACACAGTGGGTCACAGTGTGGGACACAGCGAGGACACAGCGGGACACAGCGGGACACAGCGTGGGACAAAGAAGGAGACAGAGGGGGACACAGCGTGGACACAGCGATTCACAGCAGGGACACAGCGGCACACATCGGGGGACACAGCGACTACACAGTGGGACACAATGGGGGACACAGCGGGGGACACAGCAGGACACAGCGGGACACAGCGGGGACACAGCAGTGGACACAGCGGGACACAGCGGGGGACACAGGGGGGACTCAGCGGGACACAGCGGGACTCAGCGTGGTACACAGCCGTACACAGCGGGACACAGCGGGGCACAGCAGGGACACAGCGGGGGACAGAGCGGGACAGAGCGGGACACAGCATGGGACACAGCGGTGACACAGTGGGGCACAGCGTGGTACACAGCGAGGACACAGCGAGGACACAGCGGGACACAGCGTGGGACAAAGCGGGAGGCAGCGGGGGACACAGTGAGGACACAGCGGGTCACAGCGGGGACACAGCGGGGTACACAGCTGGGGACACAGTGGGACACAGCGGGGGACACAGTGAGACAGAGCAGGTGACACAGCAGAGGGCACAGTGGGACACAGCGGGGGACACAGGGGGACACAGCGGGACACAGAGGGGGACACAGCGAGGACACATTGGGACACAGCACGGACACAGCGGGACAAAGCGGGGACACAGCAGTACACTGCGGGACACAGCGGGACACAGCGGGGGACAGAGCGGGACACAGCTTGACACAGCGGGAGACACAACGGGGAACAGTGGGGCACAGTGTGGGACACAGCGACGACACAGCGGGACACAGCGTGACACAGCTGGGGACACAGCGGGACACAGCGGGACAAAGCGGGCACAGCGGGGTACACAGAGGGACACAGCGGGGGACACAACAAGGACAAAGCGGAAAACAGCGGGGGAGAAACCGGACACCACGGAACACAGCGGTACACAGCGGGGGACACAGCAGGAAACAGCATTGGACACAGCAGGGGACAGCGAGGGACCGAGAAGGGACAGAGTGGGACACAGCGTGGACACAGCTGGACACAGCGGGGCACAGTGTGGGACACAGAGAGGACACAGCGGGACACAGCGGGGGACACAGCGAGGACACATAGGGACACAGCGGGGACACAGCGGGACTCAGCGGGGGACACAGCAGTTCACAGCGGGACACAGCGGGACACAGCGGGGGACACAGTGAGACAGAGCAGGGGACACAGCAGAGGGCACAGAGGGACACAGCAGGACACAGCGGGGGACACAGGGGGGACACAGCGGGACACAGCGGGGACACAGCGGGACTCAGCGGGGGACACAGCAGTACACAGCGGGACACAGTGGGACACAGTGGGGCACAGCAGGGACTCAGCGGGGGACATAGTGGGACATAGTTTCGACACAGTGGTGACAGAGTGTGGCACAGCGTGTGACACAGCGAGGACTCTGAGGGACACAGCGGGACACAGCGTGGCACAAAGCATGAGACAGCGGGGGACACAGCGTGGACATATCGGGTCACAGCGGGGACACAGCGGGGTGACTCT
>NW_012308322.1:0-2565 GCF_000151885.1 Dipodomys ordii | reverse complement strand
TCACTCTGTGTCCCGCTCTGTCCCTACTGTGTCCCGAAGTGTCCCGCTGTGTCCCCTGCTGTGTTCCCCGCTGAGTCCCGCTTTGTCCCCGTTGTGTCCCGCTGTGTCCCCCACTCTGTCCCGCTGTGTCCCGCTGTGTCCCCGCAGGGTCACCGCTGTTTCGCGCTGTGTCCCGCTGTGTCAGTGGTGTCCCGCTTTGTCCCCCGCTGTGTCCCCAGCTGAGTCCCTGCTGTGTCCCCGCTGTGTCCCTCTGTGTCCTCGCTGTGTCCCCCACTGTCTCCCGCTCTGTCCCCCGCTGTGTCTCACGCTTTATCCCGTCTGTGTCCCACTCTGTCCTGCTGTGTCCCGCTGTGTCCACCACTATGTCCCTTTGTGTCCCCAGCTGTGTAACCCGCTGTGTAACGCTGTGAATCCCGCTGTATCAAGGCTGTGTCCAGCTGGGTCCCGCTGTGTCCTTGCTCTGTTATTCGTGGTGTCCCCCTCTGTCCCCCACTGTGTCCCCTGCTCTGTCCTACTGTGTCCCCCGCTGTGTCCCGTTTTCTCCCGCTGTGTCCCCCACTGTGTCCCTGCTGTGTCCCTGCTGTGTCCCAGCTGTGTCACGCTGTGTCCTGCTGTGTCCCGCTGTAACCCTGCTGAGTCCCCCTGTGTCCCCACTGCGTCCTGTTGCGTCGTCGCTCTGTCCTCCGCTGTGTCCCGCTGTGTCCTCTGCTTTGTCCCTGCTGTGTCCCACTGTGTCCCGCTGTGTCCCGCTGTGCCCACACTGTGTCCTGTTGTGTCCACAGCTGTGTACCACGCTGTGTAACGCTGTGTCCCCGCTGTATCTACGCTGTTCCTCGCTGTGTCCCGCTGTGTCCCCCCCTGTGTCCCCCGCTGTGTCCCACTGTGTCCTCACTGTGTCCCCCTCTGTGTCCCGCTGTGTCCCTCGCTATGTCCCGCTGTGTCCAGCTGTGTCCCGCTCTGTCCCCGCTTTGTGCCCGCTGTGTCCCGCTGTGTACTCCGTTGTGTCCAGCTGTGTCACCGCTGTGTCCCGCTGTGTCCTCTCTTTGTCTCCACTGTCCCCCGCTGTGTCCCGCTGTGTCCCCCACTCTGTCCCGCTGTGTCCCGCTGTGTCCCCGCAGGGTCACTGCTGTTTCGCGCTGTGTCCCGCTGTGTCAGTGGTGTCCCGCTTTGTCCCCCGCTGTGTCCCCAGCTGTGTCCCCGCTGTGTCCCCGCTGTGTCCCTCTGTGTCCTCGCTGTGTCCCCCACTGTCTCCCGCTCTGTCCCCCGCTGTGTCTCACGCTTAATCCCGTCTGTGTCCCACTCTGTCCTGCTGTGTCCCGCTGTGTCCACCACTATGTCCCTTTGTGTCCCCAGCTGTGTAACCCGCTGTGTAACGCTGTGAATCCCGCTGTATCAAGGCTGTGTCCCTCTGGGTCCCGCTGTGTCCTTGCTCTGTTATTCGTGGTGTCCCCCTCTGTGCCCCACTGTGTCCCCTGCTCTGTCCTACTGTGTCCCCCGCTGTGTCCCGTTTTGTCCCGCTGTGTCCCCCACTGTGTCCCTGCTGTGCCCCTGCTGTGTCCCAGCTGTGTCACGCTGTGTCGTGCTGTGTCCCGTTGTCTTCCCTCCTCCCTCCCCCTGGCCACCCCACTCACCAATCTCGCGTTCGTTGTTCAGATCAAACTCCATGTACTTCTCTGGAAAGCAAAAAGCTGGTATTAGCCTCTCCCTGAAGGCCCAGTGACCCCCTGAAGGGGCTGAGTGGGACTCTGAAGCCCTCAAGCCTCCCAGCTCACCACCCGTTTCGGTTCAAGTCCTGTCCTCTCTCAGCTGATGGCTCTGGAGAGAGTCCTTCCTGCCTACGACACTGGCCCTCAGAAGCCACAAAGGAAAGGCGGCCAGGTACCACCAGGACCCTCTCGGGAGGACAGCTGCTGCCTCCCGGGTGCTTAGGGCATCCCTGAACATGCTATCAATTGACTGGACAGACTGTGGGCTCTGGTCCCAAGTCCAGTGCTATGTCAGCAAATCTTGTGGTGTGGGCAGTTCAAGCACAGGGGTGAACAGTTGTGGCCGGCCAGCGGCTCTTCTGGGTCTACTCTGCACCATAGACTGGTGAGCCGTTTGGCAAGCACGCAAAGGCCACATCTTTCCAGTGGCCTGCGAGTGACCCATTCCCTCTCTCCCAGCCCGCTGGCCTCAAGGCTGCTACCCACCCACTCCCCACCTGGCCCAGCTGGCTGCCCTCCTCCTGGAAGGCCCTTTAGTTGATCTAAGCTACCTCCTTCAGCACACCTCACTGCTTCTGAATGGATACACACACACACACACACACACACACACACGACGGCTATCCTCTCTCTAAAGTACCCACACCCCATTGACCTGGACCTCACCCCAACCTCTAAACACATAGTCCTGTGCTGGCATTGTGCCCCAAGGCCGCAGGGTGAGTGCACATTGGCAGACAGAAGAGAGATATTTATTTCAGTCTCTTCCTTTCCAACACAACTTCCTGTGGTTCTAGTCCTAGATCCCAAATGGGATCTATCTTTCTCTCTCTTTCCTTTTTTTTTTTTAAGTTGGTCT
>NW_012308321.1:0-2565 GCF_000151885.1 Dipodomys ordii | reverse complement strand
GCGGGACACCACGGGACACAGTAGGACATGCGGGATACAGCGGGGACACTGCGGGACACAGCCGGGGGACACAGCGGTGGACAGCGGGGGATAGAGAAGGGACACAGCGGGACACAGAGGGGACACAGCTGGACACAGAAGGGTACACAGCGGGGCACAGCGGACACACAACAGGGAAAGAGCTGGACACAGAGGGACACAGAGGGGACAGAGCGTGACACAGCGGGACACAGCGGGACACAGCGGGGGACACAGGGAAGACACAGCTGGACACTGAGGGAGACAGAGCGAGGACACAGCCGGACACAGCGAAACACAGCGTGACACAGTGGGGACACAGCAGGGGACACAGCGGGACACAGCGGGAGACACAGCGGGACACAGCGGGGACAAAGCGGGACACAGCGGGGGACACAGCGAGGACACAGCGGGACACAGCGGTGACAAAGCGGGACACAGCGGAGGACACAGCGAGGACACAGCGGGACACAGAGGTGACAAAGCGGGACACAGCGGGGGACACAGCGGGACACAGCGGGACACAGCGTCGATAGAGCGGGGACAGAGCGGGACACAGCGGTGACACAGCGGGACTCAGCGGGGGACACTGCGGGACCCAGCGGGACCCAGTGGGGACACAGCAAGGACACACCGAGGGACACAGCGGGACACAGCGGGTGACACAGCGAGGGACACAGCGGGGGACACAGCAGGACACAGTGGGAAACACAGAGATGACACAGCAGGACCCAGCGGGACACAGCATCGATACAACGGGGACACAGCGGGACACAGCGGGGTCACTGCGGGACACAGTGGGCGACAAAGCGGGACACAGCGGGACACAGCGGTGACGCAGCGGGACACAGCGGGACACGGCGGGGGACACAGCAGGAAACAGAGGGGGACACAGTGGGGGAAACAGCTGGACACAGCGGGGAACACAGCGAGGACACAGTGGGACCCAGCGGGACACAGCGTCGATACAGCGGAGACACAGCGTTACACAGCATGGTACAAAGCTGTGGACACAACGGGACACAGTGGGGGCACAGCGGGACACAGCGGGACGCAGTGGGACACAGCGGGGACAAAGCGTGAGGCACAGCAGGGGACAGAGCTGGAGACAGCGGGGACACAGCGGGGACACAGCGGGACACAGCGAGGACACAGCGGGACAGAGCGGGACACTGCAGGGCACAGCGGGGGACACAGCGGGACACAGCGGGGGACACAGGGAGGACACAGCGGAACACAGAGTGGGACACAGTGAGGACACAGCCGGACACAGCGGGACACAGCGGGACACAGCCGGGACCCAGCAGTGGACACAGCGGGACACAGCGGGACACAGCGGGGGACACATGGAGGACTCAGCGGGACAAAGCGGGGACACAGCGGCGACTCACCAGGGGACACAGCGGGGGACAAAGCGGGACACCACAGAACACAGTGGGAAACAGCAGGGACACAGCGGGGAAACTGCGGGGACACAGGGGGACAAAGCGTGGGACACATAGGGACACAGCGGGGGAGACAGCAGGACACAGTGGGACACAGCGGGGGACACAGGGGGGACACAGCGGGACCAAGCGGGACACAGCGTCGATACAGCGGGGACACAGCGGGACACAGCGGGGGACACAGCGAGGACAAAGCAGAACACAGCGTGGGAAACAGCGAGAACACATTGGGACACAGCGGGGACCCAGCGGGACCCAGCGCGGGACACAGCGAGGACACATTGGGACACAGCGGGGATACAGCGGGACTCAGTGGGGGACACAACAGTACACAGCGGGACACAGCGGGGGACACAGAGGGGTAAACAGCAGGACACAGCGGGGAACACAGCGAGGACACAGCGGGACCAAGCGGGATACAACGTCGATACAGCGGGGACACAGCGGGACACAGCGGGGTACACAGCTGGGGACACAACGGGACACAGCGGGGGACACAGCGAGCACACAGCAGAACACAGCGTGGGAAACAGCGAGGACACAGCGGGACACAGCGAGACACAGGGGGACACAGTGGGGACACAGCAGTAGACACAGCGGGACACAGCGGGGGACACAGCGGGGTACACAGCAGGGACAAAGAAGGACACAGCGGGGGACACAGCGAGGACACAGCGGGACACAGCGGTGACACAGCGGGACACAGCTGGGGACACTGGGGGACACAGAGGGACACAGCAAGGACACAGCGGGGGACAGTGGGGGACACAGCGGGACACAGCAAGGCACAACGGGGTCACAGCAGTGGACACAGTGGGACACAGCAGGGGACACAGTGGGACACAGCGGGGGACACAGGGGACACAGCGGGGACACAGCGGGGGACACAGAGGGACACAGCGGGGGACACAGGGGACACAGCGGGGACACAGCGGGGGACACAGAGGGACACAGAGGAGACACAGCGGGGACACAGCTGGACCCAGCAGGACACAGCGGGGGACACAGCGGGACACAGCGGGGACACAGAGGGGACTCAGCAGGGGACATAGCGGGGGACAAATCGGGACACCACAGGACACAGTGGGACACAGCGGGACAC
>NW_012308320.1:0-2565 GCF_000151885.1 Dipodomys ordii | reverse complement strand
CCGCTGTGTCCTCCTGTGTCCTGCTGTGTCCTCGCTATGACCCCCGATGTGTCCCGCTGTGTCCCCCGCTATGTCCTCGCTGTGTCCCCGCTGTCCCCCGCTGTGTCCTTGTTGTGTCCCCGCTGTGTCCCTCTGTGTCCCGCTGTGTCCCCCGCTGTGTCCTTGCTGTGTCCCCGCTGTGTTCCGGCTTTTTCCCCGCTGTGTCCCACTGTGTCCCGTGGAGTCTCGCTTTGTCCCCTGCTTTGTCTTCCGCTGTGTACCCGCTGTGTCCCGCTCTGTCCCCACTTTGTCTTTCAGTGTCCCTCTGTGTCCCCTGCTGTGTCCCGCTGTGTCTCCCTCTTTGTCCCCCGCTGTGTCCCGCTCCGTCACCCGCTGTGTCCCCGCTATTTCATCACTGTTTCCCACTGTGTACTGCTGTGTCACCGCTGTGTCCCTGCTCTGTCCCCTGCTGTGTTCCTCTGTGTCACTGCTATGTCCCACTGTGTCCCGCTGTGTCTCCCTGCTGTCCCCCGCTTTGTCCCCGCTGCGTCCCCCTGTGTACCACTGTGTCCCACGCTGTGTCCCCCACTGTGTCCCGCTGTGTCCCGCTGTGTCCCCCGCTGTGTCCCCTGCTATGTCCTCCGCTGTGTCCTGCTGTGTCCCTGCTCTGTCCCGGCTGTGTCCCGCTGTGACCCCGCTATGTCCTTGCTGTGTCCCGCTGTGTCCCTGCTGTGTCCCCCGCTGTCCACCGCTGTGTCCCCCTGTGTCCCCCACTGTGTCCCCGCTGTGTCCCCCGCTGTGTCCCGCTGTGTCCCCACTGTGTCCCGCTGTGTCCTCGCTGTGTCCCCTGCTGTGTTCCATGGTGTCCCGCTTTGTCCCTTGCTGTGTCCCCCGCTGAGTCCCCGCTATGTCCCCACTTTGTCCCGCTGTGTCCTCCCTGTGTCCCCCGCTGTGTCCCGCTCTGTCCCCCGCTATGTCCCGCTCTGTCCTCCGCTGTGTCCCACTGTGTCCTGCTTTGTCCCGCGCTGTAGCGACGCTTTGTCCTGCTGGGTCCCGCTGGGTCCTCGCTGTGTTCCCCGCTTTGTCCCTTGCTGTGTGCCCCGCTATGTCCCCCACTGTGTCCCGCTGTGTCCTGGGCTGTGTCCCGCTGTGTCCACTGCTGTGTCCCTGTTGTGTCCCGCTGTTTCCCCCGCTAGGTCCCGCGGTGTCCTCGCTGTGTCCCCCGTTGTGTCCCGCTGTGTCCTCGCTGTGTCCCCCTCTGTGTCCCGCTGTGTCCCCCGCTGTGTCTCACACTTTGTCCACGCTGTTTCCCACTGTGTCCCGCTGTGTCCCGATTTGTCCCCCACTGTGTCCCTTTGTGTCCCCAGCTGTGTACCCAGCTGTGTCCCACTGTGTCCCCTCTGTACTGACGCTGTGTCCTGCTGGGTCGTGCTGTATCCTCGCTGTATTCCCCCTTGTGTCCCGCTGTGTCCCCTGCTGTGTCCCCCGCTGTGTCCTGCTGTCTCCCGCTATGTCCCGTTGTGTCCCGCTGTGTCCCACACTGTGTCCCTGCTGTGTCCTCGCTGTGTCCCCCGCTGTGTCCCGCTGTGTCCCCCGCTGTGTCCCGATGTGTCTACTGCTGTGTCCCTGCTGTGTCCCGCTGTGTCCTCGCTGTGTCTCACACTGTGTTCTGCTGTGTCCTCGCTGTGTCCCACGATGTGTCCGTTTGTGTCCCCAGCTGTGTAACAGACTGTGTCCCGCTGTGTCCCCGCTGTTTTGACGCTGTGTCCCGCTGTGTCCTCGCTGTGTTCCCCGCTGTGTCCCGCTGTGTACCACTCTGTGTCCCCCTCTGTGTCCCGCTGTGTCCCCGTTGTGTCCCGCTGTGTCCTGCTGTGTCCCGCTGTGTAATGGTGTGTACCTGCTGTGTCCCGCTGTTTCCCCGCTGTATCGACGCTGTGTCCCACTGGGTCCCGCTGTGTCCTCGTTGTGTTCCCCGCTGTGTCCCGCTGTGTACCCCTCTGTGCCCTCTCTGTGTCCCGCTGTGTCTACTGCTGTGTCCCTGCTGTGTCCCGCTGTGTCCCGCTGTGTCCCGCTGTGTCCCGCTGTGTCCTCGCTGTGTCCCACGCTGTGTCCGGCTGTGTCACCGCTGTGTCCAGCTGTGTCCTCGCTGTGTCCCCCGCTGAAACTGCTGTGTCCCGCTGTGTCCCGCTGTGTTTCCACTGTGTCCCGCTGTGTCCCCGCTGTGTCCCGCTCTGTCCCCCGCTCTGTTCCCCTGTGTCCCGCTGTGTCCCGCTGTGTCCCGGCTGAGTCCCGCTGTGTCCAAACAGAGTCCCCGCTGTTTCCTGCTCTTTCCCCCGCTCTGTCCCCCAGTGTCCCGCTCGGTAACGCTGTGTCCCCCGCTGTGTCACGCTATTTCCCCTGCTGTGTCCCGCGCTGAGTCCTGCTTTGTCCCCCGTTGTGTCACGCTGTGTCCCCTGATGTGTCCCGCACTGAGCCCCGCTGTGTCCTAAAATGAGTTCCCCGATGAGTCCCCCCTGTTTCCCTCTGTGTCCCCCGCTGAGTCCCATTGAGTCCCCCGCTTTGTACCACGCTGAGTCCGGCTGTGCC
>NW_012308319.1:0-2565 GCF_000151885.1 Dipodomys ordii | reverse complement strand
CAGAGGGTACACAGCAGGACACAGCGGGGAACACAGCGAGTACACATGCGGGACCCAGCGGGACACAGCGTCGATACAGCGAGGACACAGCAGGACACTGTGGGGTACACAGCTGGGGACACAACGGGACACAGCAGGGGACACAGCGAGGACACAGAGGAACACAGCGTGGGACAGAGTGAGGACACAGCGGGACACAGAGTGACACAGTGGGGACACAACGGGGGATACAGCGGGACACAACGGGACACAGTGGAGGATACAGCCGGACAAAGTGGGGGACAGAGCGGGGGACACAGCGGTACTCAGCGGGGACACAGTGGGACACATCGGGGACAGAGAGGGACACAGCGGGACACAGCGGGGGACACAGCGAGGGAAAAAGAGGGACACACCGGGGACACAGCAGTGGACATTGCGGGACACACTGGGACACAGCGGGTGACACAGGGGGGACACAGCGGGACACAGCGGGGACACAGCGGGACTCAGCGGAG
The DNA here is from genome assembly GCF_000151885.1 of Dipodomys ordii. Lineage (NCBI taxonomy): Eukaryota > Metazoa > Chordata > Mammalia > Rodentia > Heteromyidae > Dipodomys > Dipodomys ordii. The sequence continues at coordinate 2,068 of NW_012308319.1, read as the reverse complement.
GACACAGCAGTATACAGCGGGATACGGCGGGGACACAGCAGGGAAACAGCGGGGGACACAGCGGGACACAGTGGGACACAGCGGGAGAAACAGCGGGACACAGAGGGGGACACAGAGGGGTACACAGCGGGGCACAGCGGGGAATACAGCGAGGACACAGCGAGACCCAGCGGGACACAGCGTCGATACAGCGGGGACACAGGGGGACACAGCGGGGTACACAGCTGGGGACACAACGGGACACAGCGGGGGACACAGCGAGGACACAGCAGAACACAGCGTGGGAAACAGCGAGGACACAGCGGGACACAGCGAGACACAGCGGGACACAGTGGGGACACAGCAGTAGACCCAGCGAGACACAGAGGGGGAAACAGCGGGACACAGCGGGGAACACAGCGAGGACACAGCGGGGACACAGCGGGGACACTGCGGGAACATAGTGGGACACAGCGTGGGACAAAGCGGGAGACAGCAGGGGACACAGCGAGGACACAGCGAGACACAGCGGGACACAGTGGGGACACAGCAGTAGACCCAGCGAGACACAGAGCGGGACAGAGCGGGACACTGCGGGGCACAGCGGGGGACACAGCGGGGCACAGCGGGGGACACAGCGGGACACTGCGGGGGACCCAGCAGGACACAGCGGGACACAGTGGGACACTGCGGGACACAGCGGGGGACACAGTGGGACACAGCGGGGGACACAGGGAGGACACAGCTTAACACAGCATGGGACAAAGCGAGGACACAGCGGGACACAGCGAGACACAGCGGGACACAGCGGGGACCCAGCAGTGGACACAGCGGGACACAGCGGGGGACAAAGCGGGACACCAAGGAACACAGCAGGACACAGCATGAAACAGTGGTGAACCTGCGGGGACACAGCGGAACACAGCGGGGGACACAGCGGAACCTAGCGGGACACAGCAGGGGACACAGCGGAACACAGCGTCTATAGAGCGGGGACACAGCGGGACACAGCAGTGACACAGCAGGTCCCAGCAGGGACACAACAAGGACACAGCGGATGACACAGTGGGACACAGAGGGGGACACAGCGAGGGACACAGCGGGGGACACAGCGGGACACAACGGGGGACACAGCGGGACACAGTGGGGACACAGAGGGGACTCAGCAGTGGACACAGCGGGGGACAAAGCGGGACACCACATGACACAGTGGGACACAGCGGGACACAGCGGGGACACTGCGGGGACACAGCGGGAGAAAGCGGGGGACCCAGCGGGACACAGCGGGACACAGCAGGACCCAGCGGGGAAACAGGGGGGACACAGTGGGACACAGCGAGGACACAGCGGGACACAGCGGGACACTGCGGGGCACAGCGGGGGACACAGCGGGACACAGCGGGGGACACAGGGAAGACACAGCGGAACACAGCATGGGACAATGCGAGGACACAGCGGGAAACAACGAGACACAGCGGGACCCAGCGGGGACCCAGCAGTGGACACAGCGGGACACAGCGGGGGACAAAGCAGGACACCACGGAACACAGCAGGACACAGCGTGAAACAGCAGTGAACCTGCGGGGACACAGCGGTACACAGCGGGGAACATAGCGGGACCCAGCGGACACAACGGGGGACACAGCCGGACACAGCAGGGACACAGCGGGGACACAGCGGGACCCAGCAGGCCACAGCGGGGGACACAGCGGGACACAGCGCGACACAGCGGGGGACACAGCAGGGACACAGTGGGACACAGTAGGACACAGCGTGGGACAAAGCGGGAGACAGCAGAGGACACAGCGAGGACACAGCTGGACACAGCGGGGACACAGAGGGGACTCAGCAGGGGACATAGAGGGGAAAAAGCGGGACACCACGGGACACAGTAGGACACAGCGGGACACAGCGGGGACACTGCGGGACACAGCCGGGGGACACAGCGGTGGACAGCGGGGGACAGAGAAGGGACACAGCGGGACACAGAGGGGACACAGCTGGACACAGAAGGGTACACAGCGGGGCACAGCGGACACACAACGGGGACAGAGCTGGACACAGAGGGACACAGATGGGACAGAGCGTG
>NW_012308318.1:0-2565 GCF_000151885.1 Dipodomys ordii | reverse complement strand
CTGGACACAGCGGGACATAGCGGGGGACACAGCGGGACACAGAGGGGGACACAGCGAGGACACAGCGGTGACACAGCTGGACGCAACGAAGTACACAGCGGGACACAGCGGGCACACAGCGGGGACACAGCGGGACACAGCGGGGAACACAGGGAGGACACAGCATGACCCAGTGGGACACAGCGTCGATACAGAGGGGACACAGCGGGACACAGCGAGGTACACAGCTGTGGACACAACGGGACACAGTGTGGGCACAGCGGGACACAGCGGGACAGAGTGTGACACAGACGGGATAAAGCGTGAGACACAGCGGGGGACACAGGGGGGACACAGCGGGACACAGGAGGGGACACAGCGAGGACACATTGGGACACAGCGGGGACACAGCGGGACTCAGCGGGGGACACAGCAGTACACAGCGGGACACAGCGGGTCACAGCAGGGACAGAGCGGGTGACACAGAGGGGTACACAGCGGGACACAGCAGTGGACAAAGCAGGACACAGCGGGGGACACAGCGAGGACACTGCGGGACACTGCGGGAGACACAACAAGGACACAGCGGGACACAGTTGAACACAGCGGGACACAGCAGTGACACAGCAGGGGACCCAGCGGAACACAACCGGGGACACAGCGGGACACAGCGGGGCCACAGGGAGGACACAGCAGGACACAGCGGGGGACACAGCGGGAAACAGCGAGGGACACAGCATCGATAGAGCGGGGACACAGCGGGACACAGCGGGGTACACAGCTGGGGACACAACGGGACACAGTGTGGGACATAGCGGGACACAACAGGACACAGTGGGACACAGCGGGACACAGCGGGGGACACAGCGATGACAAAGCGGGACACAGCGGGGGACACAGTGGGACAGAGCAGGTACACAGCAGGGGACACAGAGGGACCCAGCGGGACACTGCGGGGGACACAGGGGGGACACAGCGGGACACAGCGGGGGACACAGCGAGGACACATTGGAACACAGCGGGGACACAGCAGGACTCAGCGGGGGACACAGCAGTACACAGCGAGACACAGCGGTACACAGCGGAGCACAGCAGGGACACAGCGGGGGACAAAGCAGGACACAGCGGGACACAGCGGGGGACACAGCGGGGGACACAGAGGGGTACACAGCGGGACACAGCAGTGGACAAAGCAGGACACAGTGAGGGACACAGCGAGGACACAGCGGGACTCTGCGGGAGACACAGCGAGGACACAGCGTGACACAGCGGAACACAGCGGGACACAGCAGGGACACAGCAGGGGACACAGCGGGACACAGCGGGGGACACAGTGGGACACAGCGGGGGACACAGCGGGACACAGCGTGACACAGCGGGGGACACAGCGATGACAAAGCGGGACACAGCGGGGATATAGCGGGACTCAACACGGTCACAGCGGGACACAGCAGGACACAGCGGGACACAGCGCAGACACAGCAGGGGACAGAGCGGGACACAGCGGGGGACACAGCGGGACACAGCGGGGGACACAGGGGGGACAAAGGGGACACAGCAGGGGACACAGCGAGGACACAGCGGGACACATCTGGGACACAGCGGGAATCAGCGGGGGACACAGCGGGACACAGCGGGGACACAGCAGGGACACAGCGGGGGACACAGTGGGACAGAGCAGGGGACACAGCAGGGGACACAGAGGGACAGAGCGGGACACAGCAGGGGACTCAGGGGGGACACAGCGGGACACAGCGGGGGACACAGTGAGGACACATTGGGAAACAGCGGGGACACAGCGGGACTCAGAGGGGGACACAGCAGTACACAGCGGGACACAGCGGGGCACAGCAGGGACACAGCGGGGGACACAGCGGGAAACAGTGAGGGACACTGCGGGGGACACAGCGGGACACAGTGTGGAACACAGAGAGTACACAGCGGGACCCAGCGGGACACAGCGTCGATACAGTGGGGACACTGTGTGACACAGCAGGGTACATAGCTGGGGACACAACAGGACACAGTGGGGGACATAGGGGGACACAGCGGCACACAGCGGGACACAGAGGGTCACAGCGGGGACAAAGCGGGGGACACAGCGGGAAACAGCGAGGGACACTGCGGGGGACACAGCGGGACAAAGTGTGGAACACAGAGAATACACAGCGGGACCCAGCGGGACACAGCATCGATACAGCGGGGACACAGCGTGACACAGCAGGGTACATAGCTGGGGACACAACGGGACACAGTGGAGGACATAGAGGGACACAGCGGGACACAGCGGGTCATAGCAGGGACAAAGCGGGGACTCAGCGGGGGACACAGCGGGGGACAAACGGGACACCACGGAATACAGCGGGATACAATGGGACACAGGGGGGACACAGCAGGACACAGCGGGACACAGAGGGGCACACAGCGGGACACAGCGGGGGACAGAGCGGGGGACAAAGCGGGACACCACGGGTCACAGTGTGTCACATCGGGACACAGCGGCGACACTGCGGGGACACAGCGGGACAAAATGGGGGACACAGCAGGACACAGCGGGAGACAGCATTGGACACAGGAGGGGATAGC
>NW_012308317.1:0-2565 GCF_000151885.1 Dipodomys ordii | reverse complement strand
GAGGAGAAGGAGAAGCTATGAAGGAGAAGCTAGAAGCTAGAAGAAGATGCTGAAGGAGAAGCAGAAGAAGCAGAAGCGGAAGGAGAAGCAGGAAAAGCAGAAGAAGCAGAAGCAAAAGGAGAAGCAAAAGAAGGAGAAGGAGAAGCAGAGGCAGAAGAAGAAGCATAAGGACAAGCACAAGCAGAAGGAGATGCAGAACGAGAAGCAGGAGAAACATAAGTAGCAGAAGATGAAGGAGAAGCAGAAGTAGGAGAAGGAGAAGGAGGAGAAGCAGAAGCAGAAGGAGAAGCAGAAGCAGAATGAGAAGCAGAAAGAGAAGCAGGAGGAGGACAAGAAGGAGAAGCAGGAGAAGCCGAAAGAGAAGAAGCAGAAACAGAAGCAGAAGGAGAAGCAGAAGCAGAAGGAGAAGCAGCAGAAGAAGTAGAACCAGAAATTCAGGCATGAGAAACAGAAGAAGCAGAAGCAGAAGGAGAAGCAAAAAGAGAAGCAGAAGGGGAAGTAGAAAAAACAGCAGAAGAAGCAGAAAAACAAGTAGGAGAAGCAGAAGCAGGAAGAGAAGTAGAAGCAGAAGAAGCAAAAGAAGAATAAGAAGCAGTAGAAGCATAAGAAGCAGAAGCAGGAGAAGCAGAAGCAGAAGAAACAGAAGAAAGAGAAGGAGCAGAAGGAGAAGTAGAAGCAGAAGGAGAAGCTGAAAGAGAAGCAGAAGAAGCTGTAGCAGGAGAAGCAGAAGTAGAAGAAACAGAAGAAGCCGAAGAATCAGAAGGAGAACCTGAAGCAGAAGGAGAAGCTGAAGCAGCAGAAGCTGGAAAAGCAGAAGCAGAATAAACCGAACAAGCAGAAGAAGCAGAAGCAGAACAAGAAGCAGAAGAAGAGGGAGAAAGAGAAGGATTAGGAGTAGGAGGAGCAGAAGCAGAATAAGAAGCAGAAAGAGAAGCAGAAGGAGAAGCAGAAGGAGAAACAGAATCAGAAGCAGGAGAAGCAGAAGCAGAAAGAGAAGCACAAGAAGGAGGAATTGAAGGAGAAGGAGAATGAGACGGAGAAGCAGAAGGAGAAGAAGGAGAAGCAGAAGAAGAAGAAGCAGGAGAAGCAGAAACAGAAGAAACAGAAAAAGCAGAAGAAGCAGAAGAAGCAGCAGCAGGAGAAGCAGAAGAAGAAGAAGGAGAAGGAGAAAGAGAAGGATTAGGAGTAGGAGAAACAGAAGGATAAGCAGAAGCAGAAAGAGAAGCAGAAGGAGAAGCAGGAGAAGCAGAAGAATCAGAAGCAGGAGAAGCAGAAGCAGAATGAAAAGCAGAAGAAGGAGAAATTTAAACAGAAGAAGATGCAGAAGGAGAAGCAGAAGCAGAAGGAGAAGCAGAAAAAGGAGAAGCAGAAGGAGAAGCATAAGGAGAAACAGAAGGAGAAGCAGGAGAAGCAGAAGCAGGAGAAGCAGAATCAAAAGAAATAGAAGAAGGATAAGAAGCAGAAGCAGAAAGAGAAGCACAAACAGAAGGAGAAGCAGAAATAGAAGCAGAAGAAGCAGAAGCAGAACCTGAAGCAGAAGGAGAAGCAGGAGAAGCAGAAGAAGCAGAATCTGGAAAAGAAGGGGAACCAGAAGGAGAAGCAGAAGCAGAAAGAGAAGCAAAAGCAGAAGGAGAAGCAGAAAGAGAAGCAGAAGAAACAGAAGAAGCAGAAGCAGTAGCAGAAGAAGCTGAAGAAGCAGAAGCAGATAGAGAAGCAGAAGGAATAGCAGAATAACGACAAGGAGAAACAGAAGGAGAAGAAGAATGAGAAGCAGTAGGAGAAGCAGGAAAAACAGAAGAAGCAGAAACAGACGGAGAAGCAGAAGAAGGAGAAGCAGAAGAAGAAGCAGAAGGAAAAGCACAAGCAGAAGGAGATGCAGAAGGAGTAGCAGGAGAAGCAGAAGAAGCAGAAGGAGAAGAAGCAGAATCAGAAGAAGCAGAAGGAGAAGTAGAAAGAAAAGCCGACGAAGAGAAGCAGAACGAGAAGCAGGAGAAGCAGAAGAAGCAGAGCGGGAGAAGCAGAAGAAGAAGAAACAGAAGAAATAGAAGGAGCAGAAGCAGAAGGTGGAGCAGAAGCAGAAGGAGAAGCAGAAGCAGTAGCAGTTGCAGCAGAAGCACAAGGAGAAGAAGAAGTAAAAGCAGAAGAACGAGAAGGGGAAACAGAAGGAGAAGCAGAAGGAGAAGCAGAAGAAGCAGAAGGAGAAGCAGAAGGAGAAACACAAGCAGAAGAAGCAGCAGAAGGAGAAGCAGAAGCAGAAGAAGATGCAGAAGGAGAAGCAGGAGAAGCAGAAGAAGCAGAAGCAGAAGGAGAAGGAGAAGTAGGAGAAGGAGAAGGAAGAGCCGCAGAAGCAATAGGAGAAGCAGAAGAAGAAGCAGAAGCAGAATGAGAAGCAGAAATAGAAGCAGTAGAAGAAGAAGAAGCAGGAAAACAGAAGCAGCAGATGAGAAGCGATGATGATGATGATGATGATGATGATGATGAGATGATGATGATGAGAGAGAGAGATGATGAGATGAGAGATGATGAGAGAGATGAGAGAGGAGACGAGAGACGGAGAAGGAGATG
>NW_012308316.1:0-2565 GCF_000151885.1 Dipodomys ordii | reverse complement strand
TCTGGAGAAGCAGAATGAGAAGCAGAAGGAGAAGCTTGAAGCAGAAAGAGAATCAAAAGCAGAAGGAGAAGCAGAAGAAACAGAAGAAGTAGAAGCAGTAGCAGTTGTAGCAGAAGCAGAAGGAAAAGCAGAAGAACAAGAAGGAGAAGGAGAAACAGAAGGAGAAGCAGAAGGAGAAGCAGAAAGAGAAGCAGGTAAAGCAGAAGAAGAAGAAGAAGGAGAAGCAGAAGAAGGAGAAGGAGAAGCAGAAGGAGAAGCAGAAGCAGAAGAAGATGCAAAAGGAGAAGCAGAAGAAGCAGAAGCAGAAGGAGAAGCAGGAAAAGCAGAAGAAGGAGAAGCAAAAGGAGAAGCAAAAGAAGGAGAAGGAGAAGCAGAGGCAGAAGAAGAAGCAGAAGGAGAAGCACAAGCAGAAGGAGATGCAGAAGGAGAAGCTGGAGAAGCAGAAGATGCAGAAGCTGAAGGAGAAGCAGAAGTAGGAGAAGGAGAAGGAGGAGAAGCAGAAGCAGAAGGAGAAGCAGAAGCAGAATGAGAAGCAGAAAGAGAAGCAGGAGGAGGACAAGAAGCAGAAGCAGGAGAAGCCGAAAGAGAAGAAGCAGAAACAGAAGTAGAAGGAGAAGCAGAAGGAGAAGCAGCAGAAGAAGCAGAACCAGAAATTCAGGCAGGAGAAACAGAAGAAGCAGAAGCAGAAGTAGAAGCAAAAAGAGAAGCGGAAGGAGAAGTAGAAAAAGCAGCAGAAGAAGCAGAAAAACAAGCAGGAGAAGCAGAAACAGAAAGAGAAATAGAAGCAGAAGAAGCAGAAGAAGAAGCAGTAGAAGCATAAGAAGCAGAAGCAGGAGAAGCAGAACCAGAAGAAAAGAAGAAGCATAAGAAGCAGAAGCAGAGGGAGAAGCAGAAAGAGAAGCAGAAGAAGCAGAAGAAGCAGTAGCAGGTGAAGCAGAAGCAGAAGAAACAGAAGAAGCCGAAGAATCAGAAGGAGAATCTGAAGCAGAAGGAGAAGCAGAAGCAGCAGAAGCTGGAAAAGCAGAAGCAGAAGAAATCGAACTAGCAGAAGAAGCAGAAGCAGAACGAGAACAGAAGAAGAAGGAGAAAGAAAAGGATTAGGAGTAGGAGGAGCAGAAGCAGAATAAGAAGCAGAAAGAGAATCAGAAGAAAAAGCAGAAGGAGAAACAGAAGAAGCAGAAGCAGGAGAAGCAGAAGCAGAAGCAGAATGAGAAGCACAAGAAGGAGAAATTGATGGAGAAGGAGAAGGAGACGGAGAAGCAGAAGGAGAAGTAGGAGAAGCAGAAGAAGAAGAAGCAGGAGAAGCAGAAACAGAAGAAACAGAAGGAGAAGAGCAGAAGCAGAAGGAGAAGCAGAAGAAGCAGAAGCTGAAGCAGAAGAAGAAACAGAAAAAGCAGAAGAAGCAGAAGAAGAAACAGCAGGAGAAGCAGAAGAAGAAGGAGAAGGAGAAAGAGAAGGATTAGGAGTAGGAGAAACAGAAGGATAAGCAGAAACAGAAAGAGAAGGAGAATGAGAAGGAGAAGCAGGAGAAGCAGAAGCAGAAGCAGGAGAAGCAGAAGCAGAAGAAACATAGGAAGGAGAAGAAGCAGAAGGAGAAGCAGCAACAGAAGGAAAAGCAGAAAGAGAAGCAGGAGAAGCAGAAGAAGCAGCAGCAGGAGAAGCAGAAGCAGAAGAAGCCGAAGAAGCAGAAGCAGAACCTGAAGCAGAAGGAGAAGCAGAGAAGCAGAAGAAGCAGAATTTGGAGAAGCAGAAGGAGAAGCAGAAGCAGAAAGAGAAGCAAAAGCAGAAGGAGAAGCAGAAGGAGAAGCAGAAGAAACAGAAGAAGCAGAGGCAGTAGCAGAAGAAAGCAGAAGATGCAGAAGCAGAAGGAGAAGCAGAAGGAAAAGCAGAAGAAGCAGAAGGTGAGGGAGAAGGAGAAACAGAAGGAGAAGCAGAAAGAGAAGCAGAAGAAGGAGCAGGAGAAGGAAAAGCAGCAGGAGAAGCAGAAAGAGCAGCAGAAGGAGGAGCAGGAGATGCAGAAACAGGAGAAGCATAAGCAGAACAAACAGGAGAAGGACAAGAAGCAGAAGGAGAAGCAGAAACAGAAGGAGAAGCAGAAAGCGAAGGAGGGGAAGCAGAAGAAGCAGAAGCAGGAGAAGCAGAAGCATAAGAATCCGAAGAAGCAGAAGGAGAACCTCAGGCAGAAGGAGAAGCAGGAGAAGCAGAAGAAGCAGAATCTGGAGAAGCAGAAGGAGAAGCAGAAGCAGAAAGAGAATCAAAATCAGAAGGAGAAGAAGAAGAAACAGAAGAAGTAGAAGCAGTAGCAGTTGTAGCAGAAACAGAACGAGAAGCAGAAGGAAAAGCAGAAGAACAAGAAGGAGAAGGAGAAACAGAAGGAGAAGCAGAAGGAGAAGCAGAAAGAGAAGCAGGTAACGCAGAAGAAGCAGAAGGAGAATAAGAAGGAGAAGCAGAAGAAGGAGAAGGAGAAGCAGAAGCAGAAGAAGATGCAGAAGGAAAAGCAGAAGAAGCAGAAGGAGAAGCAGGAAAAGCAGAAGAAGCAGAAGCAAAAGGAGAAGCAAAAGAAGG
>NW_012308315.1:0-2565 GCF_000151885.1 Dipodomys ordii | reverse complement strand
GAGGAGGAGGAGGAGGAGAAGAAGAAGAAGAAGAAGAAGAAGAAGAAGAAGAAGAAGAAGAAGAAGAAGAAGAAGAAGAAGAAGAAGAAGAAGAAGAAGAAGAAGAAGAAGAAGAAGAAGAAGCATAAGGAGAAGCAGTAGAAGCAGAAGAAGCAGAAGCAGGAGAAGCAGAAGCAGAAGAAAAGTAATAAGCATAAGAAGCAGAATCATTGGAAGAAGGAGAAGGAGCAACAGAAGGAGAAGCAGAAGGAGAATCAGAAGGAGAAGCAGAAGAAGGAGAAGCAGAAGCAGAAGAAGCAGCAGAAGGAGAAGCAGAAGCAGCAGAAGATGCAGAAGGAGAAGCTGGAGAAGCAGAAGAAGCAGAAGCAGAAGGAGAAGCAGAAGTAGGAGAAGAAGAAGGAGAAAAAAGGGCAGCAGAAGCAATAGGAGAAGCATTAGGAGAAGCAGAAGCAGAATGAGAAGCAGAAAGAGAAGCAGTAGAAGCAGAAGAAGCAGGAAAATCATAAGCAGAAGAAAGAGAAGGAGAAGAAGAAGAAGAAGAAGAAGAAGAAGAAGAAGAAGAAGAAGAAGAAGAAGAAGAAGAAGAAGACGAAGAAGAAGAAGAAGCATCAGCATAAGGAGAAGCATAAGGAGAAGCATAAGGAGAAGCAGTAGAAGCAGAAGAAGCAGAAGCAGGAGAAGCAGAAGCAGAAGAAAAAGAATAAGCAAGAGAAGCAGAAGCAGAAGCAGTGGGAGAAGCAGAAGAAGGAAAAGGAGAAGGAGAAGCAGAAGGAGAAGCAGAAGCAGAAAGAGAATCAGAAACAGAAGGAAAACAAGAAGGAGAAGCAGGAGAAGCAGAAGAAGCAGAAGTAGAAGCAGAAAGAGGAGAAGAACGAGAAGCAGAAGTAGAATCAGAAGAAACAGAAAAAGAAGAAGCAGAAGAAACAGAAGCATAAGAAACAGAAGAAGGAGAAGAGCAGAAGCAGAAGCAGAAGGAGAAGCAGTAGCAGAAGGAGAAGCAAAAGAGAAGCAGGAGAAGCAGAAGAAGCAGGAGAAGCAGAAGCAGAAGAAACAGGAGAAGCCGAATAAGCAGAAGCAGAATCTGAAGCAGGAGAAACAGAAGAAGCACAATCTGAAGCAGAAGCAGAACAAACAGAAATAGTAGAATAAGCAGAAGCAGAAGCAGCAGGAGAAGCAGAAGAAGAAGACGTCGAAGGCTAAAGAGAAGGATTAGAAGTAGGAGAAGAAAAAGGATAAGCAAAAGCAGAAAGAGACGCAGAAGGAGAAGCAGCAAGAGAAGTAGGAGAAGCTGGAGAACCAGAAGCAGAAGAAACAGAAGACGCAGAAGCAGATTGAGAAGCAGAAGGAGAAATTGAAGCGGAAGCAGAATCAGAAGGAGAAGAAGAAGCAGAAGGAGAAGCAGAAGAAGGAGAAAGAGAAGCAGAAAGAGAAGCAGAAAGGGAAGCAGAAAGAGAAGCAGGAGAAGCAGAAGCAGGAGAAGCAGAAGCAGAAGAAACAGAAGAAGGAGAAGAAGCAGAAGCAGAAGGAGAAGCAGAAACAGAAGGAAAACAGAAAGAGAAGCAGGAGAAGCAGAAGAAGCAGGAAAACAGAAACAAAAGAAAGAGAAGAAGAAGGAGAAGAAGAAGAAGAAGAAGAAGCATAAGGAGAAGCATAAGGAGAAGCAGTAGAAGCAGAATTAGCAGAACCAGGTGAAGCAGAAGAGTAGAAAAAGAATAAGCAAAAGAAGCAGAAACAGAAGCAGTGGGAGAGGCAGAAAAAGGAGAAGGAGAAGGAGCAGTAGAAGGAGAATCAGAAGCAGAAAGAGAAGCAGAAACAGAAGGAGAACAAGAAAGAGAAGCAGGAAAATCAGAAGAAGCAGAAGTAGAAGCAGAAAGAGAAGGAGAAGAAGGAGAAGCAGAAGTAGAAACAGAAGAAGAAGAAGCAGAAGAATCAGAAGCAAAAGAAACAGAAGAAGGAGAAGAGCAGAAGCAGAAGCAGAAGGAGAAGCAGAAGCAGAAGGAGAAGGAGAAAGAGAAGCAGGAGAAGCAAAAGAAGCAGAAGCAGAAGCAGTGGAAGAAGGAGAAGAAGGAAAAGGAGAAGGAGCAGCAGAAGGAGAAGCAGAAGCAGAAAGAGAATCAGAAAAAGAAGGAGAACAATAAGGAGAAGCAGGAGAATCAGAAGAAGCAGAAGTAGAAGCAGAAAGAGGAGAAGTAGAATCAGAAGAAACAGAAGAAGAAGAAGCAGAAGAAACAGAAGCATAAGAAACAGAAGAAAAAGAAGAGCAGAAGCAGAAGCAGAAGGAGAAGCAGAAGAAGGAGAAGGAGAAGGAGAAGCAGAACGAGAAGCAAGAGAAGCAGAAGCAGGAGAAGCAGAAACAGAAGAAACAGAAGAAGGAGAAGAAGCAGAAGCAGAAGAAGCAGAATCTGGAGAAGCAGAAGGAGAAGCAGAAGGAGAAGCAGAAGCAGAAAGACAATCAAAAGCAGAAGGAGAAGCAGAAGAAACAAAAGAAGTAGAAGCAGTAGCAGTTGTAGCATAAGCAGAACGAGAAGCAGAAGGAAAAGCAGAAGAACAAGAAGGAGAAGGAGA
>NW_012308314.1:0-2565 GCF_000151885.1 Dipodomys ordii | reverse complement strand
CAAGCAGAAGGAGATGCAGAAGGAGAAGCAGAAGATGAAGGAGAAGCAGAAGTAGGAGAAGGAGAAGGAGGAGAAGCAGAAGCAGAAGGAGAAGCAGAAGCGGAATGAGAATCAAAAAGAGAAGCAGGAGAAGCACAAAAAGCAGAAGCAGGAGAAGCCGAAAGAGAAGAAGAAGAAGAAGCAGAAGCAGAATCAGAAGTAGAAGCAGAAGCAGAAGGAGAAGCAGCAGAAGAAGTAGAATCAGAAATTCAGGCAGGAGAAACAGAAGAAGCAGAAGCAGAAGCAGAAGGCGAAGCAAAAAGAGAAGGAGAAGGAGAAGGAGAAGTAGAAGAAGCAGCAGAAGGAGAAGCAGCAGAAGAAGCAGAAAAACAAGCAGGAGAAGCAGAAGCACAAAGAGAAGTAGAAGCAGAAGAAGCAGAAGCAGAAGAAGAAGCATTAGAAGCATAAGAAGCAGAAGCAGGAGAAGCAGAAGCATTAGAAGCATAAGAAGCAGAAGCAGGAGAAGCAGAAGCAGAAGATAAAGAAGAAGCATAAGAAGCAGAAGCAGAGGAAGAAACAGAAGAAGGAGAAAGAGCAGCAGAAGGTGAAGCAGAAGGAGATGCAGAAGCAGAAAGCGAAGCAGAAACAGAAGGAGAAGAAGAATCAGGAGAAGTAGAAGCAGTAGCAGTTGTAGCAGAAGCAGAAGGAGAAGCCGAAGGAAAGCAGAAGAACAAGAAGGAGAAGGAGAAACAGAAGGAGAAGCAGAAGGAGAAGCAGAAAGAGAAGCAGGTAAAGCAGAATAAGAAGCAGAAGGAGAATCAGAAGGAGAAGCAGAAGAAGGAGAAGCAGAAGCAGAAGAAGATGCAGAAGGAGAAGCAGAAGAAGCAGAAACAGAAGGAGAAGCAGGAAAAGCAGAAGAAGCAGAAGCAAAAGGTGAAGCAAAAGAAGGAGAAGGAGAAGCAGAGGCAGAAGAAGAAGCATAAGGAAAAGCACAAGCAGAAGGAGATGCAGAAGGAGAAGCCGGAGAAGCAGAAGAAGCAGAAGCTGAAAGAGAAGCAGAAGTAGGAGGAGAAGGAGGAGAAGCAGAAGCAGAAGGAGAAGCAGAAGCAGAAGGAGAAGCAGAAAGAGAAGCAGGAGGAGGACAAGAAGCAGAAGCAGGAGAAGCCGAAAGAGAAGAAGCAGAAACAGAAGCAGAAGGAGAAGCAGAAGCAGAAGGAGAAGCAGCAGAAGAAGTAGAACCAGAAATCCAGGCACGAGAAACAGAAGAAGCAGAAGCAGAAGGAGAAGCAAAAAGAGAAGCAGAAGGAGAAGTAGAAAAAGCAGCAGAAGAAGCAGAAAAACAAGCAGGAGAAGCAGAAGCAGAAAAAGAAGTAGAAGCAGAAGAAGCAGAAGAAGAAGCAGTAGAAGCATAAGAAGCAGAAGCAGGAGAAGCAGAATCAGAAGAATAAGAAGAAGCATAAGAAGCAGAAGCAGAGGGAGAAACAGAAGAAGGAGAAGGAGCAGCAGAAGGTGAAGCAGAAGGAGATGCAGAAGCAGAAAGAGAAGCAGAAATAGAAGGAGAAGAAGAAGGAGAAGTTGGAGAATCAGAAGAAGCAGAAGCAGAAAGAGAAGCAGAAGAAGGAGAAGGAGAAGCAGAAGGAGAAGGACAAGCAGGAGAAGCAGAAGAAGCAGAAGCGGGAGAAGCAGAAGAAGAAGAAGAAGAAACAGAAGAAGGAGAAGGAGCAGAAGAAGCCGAAAAAGAAAAAGCAGAACCTGAAGCAGAAGGAGAAGCAGAAGAAGCAGAATCTGGAGAAGCAGAAGGAGAAGCAGAAGCAGAAAGAGAAGCAAAAGCAGAAGGAGAAGCAGAAGAAACAGAAGAAGCAGAGGCAGTATCAGAAGAAGCAGAAGATTCAGAAGCAGAAGGAGAAGCAGAAGGAAAAGCAGAAGAACTAGAAGGAGAAGGAGAAACAGGAGTAGAAGCAGAAAGAGAAGCAGAAGAAGGAGCAGTAGAAGGAAAAGCGGCAGGAGAAACAGAAAGAGCAGCAGAAGGAGAAGCAGGAAATGCAGAAACAGGAGAAGAACAAGCAGAAGAAACAGAAAAAGGACAAGAAGCAGAAGCAGAAGTAGAAGCAGAAAGAGAAGGAGGGGAAGCAGAAGAAGCAGAAGCAGGAGAAGCAGAAGCATAAGAATCCGAAGAAGCAGAAGCAGAACCTGAAGCAGAAGAAGAAGCAGGAGAAGCAGAAGAAGCAGAATCTTTAGAAGCAGAATGAGAAGCAGAAGGAGAAGCAGAAGCAGAAAGAGAATCAAAAGCAGAAGGAGAAGCAGAAGAAACAGAAGAAGTAGAAGCAGTAGCAGTTGTAGCAGAAGCAGTAGGAAAAGCAGAAGAACAAGAAGTCGAAGGAGAAACAGAAGGAGAAGCAGAAGGAGAAGCAGAAAGAGAAGAAGGTAAAGCAGAAGAAGAAGAAGCAGAAGGAGAATCAGAAGGAGAAGCAGAAGAAGGAGAAGGAGAAGCAGAAGCAGAAGAAGATGCAGAAGGAAAAGCAGAAGAAGCAGAAGCAGATTGAGAAGCAGGAAAGCAGAGAGCAGAGCAAAGGTGAAGCAAAGAAG
>NW_012308313.1:0-2566 GCF_000151885.1 Dipodomys ordii | reverse complement strand
TCACGCGCTCTGTCCTCCCTGCGTCCCCCGCTGTGTCCCGCTGTGTCCTCTGCTGTTTCCCGCTGTGTCTACTGCTGTGTTCCTGCTGTGTCCCGCTGTGTCCCGCTGTGTCCCCCTGTGTCCTCACTGTGTCCCACGCTGTGTTCCGCTGAGTCATTGCTGTGTCCCCCGATGTGCCCCGTTGTGTCCCCAGCTGTGTACCCCGCTGTGGCCCACTCTGTCCCCGCTGTATCGACGCTGTGTCCCGCTGGGTCCCGCTGTGTCCTCGCTGTGTCCACCGCTGTGTCCCGCTGTGTCCACCGCTGTGTCCCGCTGTGTCCCCGCTCTGTCCCGATGTGTCCACCGCTGTGTCCCGCTGTTTCCCCCGCTGTGTCCCGCTGTGTCCCCCGCTCTGTCCCCCTGTGTCCACCGCTGTGTCCCGCTGTTTCCCCCGCTGTGTCCCGCTGTGTCCTCGCTGTGTCCCCCGCTGTCTCACTCTCTGTCCCCCACTGTGTCTCACGCTTAGCCCTGCTGTGTCCCACTGTGTTCCGCTGTGTCCCGCTGTGCCCCCACTGTGTCCCGTTGTGTCCACAGCTGTGTACCATACTGTATAATGCTGTGTCCCTGCTGTATCGACGCTGTGTCCCGCTGGGTCCTGCTATGTACTCCGTTGTGTCCAGCTTTGTCACCGCTGTGTCCCCCGCTTTGTCCTGCTGTGTCCTCGCTGGGTTCCCCGCTGGGTCCCGCTGTGTCCCCCGCTGTGTCCCGCTGTGTCCCGCTGTGTCCCGCTCTGTCCCTGCTGTGTCCCGCTGTGCCCTGCTGTGTCCTAGCTGTGTCCCCCGCTGTCTTGAGCTCTGTCCCTCGCAGTGTCTCACGATTTGTCCTTGCTTTGTCCCACTGTGTCCCGCTGTGTCCCGCTGTGCCCACACTGTGTCCCCTTGTGTCCACAGATGTGTACCACACTGTGTAACGCTGTATCCCCGCTGTATCGACGCTGTGTCCTGCTGGGTCCCACTGTGTCCTCACTGTGTTCCCTGCTGTGTTCCGCTGTGTCCCCCGGTGTGTCCCCCGCTGTGTCCTCGCTGTGTCCCCCGCTGTATACCGCTGTGTCCTCGCTGTGTCCCCCGCTGTGTCCCGCTGTGTCCCCCGCTGTGTCCCGCTGTGTCCCTCTGTGTCCCCTGCTGTGTACCCTGCTTTGTCCCGCTGTGTCCTCGCTGTGTCCTGCTCTGTCTCCTCCTTGTCCCCGCTGTGTTCCGCTGTGTCCCGTGGTGTCCCGCTTTGTCCCCCACTGTGTCCCCCGCTGAGTCCCCGCTGTGTCCCGCTCTGTCCTCCCTGTGTCCCCGGCTGTGTCCCGCTGTGTCCCATGCTGTGTCCTGCTGTGTCTACTGCTTTGTTCCTGCTGTGTCCCGCTGTGGCCCACTCTGTCCCCGCTGTATCGACGCTGTGTCCCGATGGGTCCCGCTGTGTCCTCGCTGTGTCCACCGCTGTGTCCCTCTGTGTCCACCGCTGTGTCCCGCTCTGTCCCCTGCTCTGTCCCCTTTTGTCTAGCGCTGTGTCCCGCTGTTTCCCCCGCTGTGTCCCGCTGTGTCCTCGCTTTGTCCCCCTCAGTCTCCCGCTCTGTCCCACGCAGTGTCTCACGCTTTGTCCCCGAAGTGTCCCACTGTGTTCCGCTGTGTCCCGCTGTGACCCCACTGTGTCCCGTTGTGTCCACAGCTGTGTACCACGCTGTGTAACGCTGTGTCCCCGCAGTATCGACGCTGTGTCCCGCTGTGTCCCGCAGTGTCCCCCGCTGTGTCCCCCGCTGTGTCATCGCTGTGTTTCCCGCTGTGTCCCGCTGTGTCCTCGCTGGGTCCCCCGCTGTGTCCCGCTGTGTCCCCCGCTGTGTCCCGCTGTGTCCCGCTCTGTCCCTGTTGTGTCCCGCTGTGTCCTGCTGTGTCCTCGCTGTGTCCCCCGCTGTCTCCCGCTCTGTCCCCGCTACATCTCACGATTTGTCCTCGCTGTGTCCCACTGTGTCCCGCTCTGCCCCAACTGTGTCCCGTTGTGTCCACAGATGTGAACCACGCTGTGTAACGCTGTATACCCGCTGTATCGACGCTGTGTCCTGCTGAGGCCCGCTGTGTCCTCGCTGTGTTCCCCGCTGTGTCCCGCAGTGTCCCCCGCTGTGTCCCCCGCTGTTTCCTCGCTGTGTCCCACACTGTGTCCCGCTGTGTCCTCGCTGTGTCCTCCGCTGTGTCCCGCTGTGTCCCCCGCTGTGTCCCGCTCTGTCCCGCTCTGTCCCGCTCTGTCCCTGCTGTGTCCCGCTGTGTACTGCTGTGTCCTCGCTGTGTCCCCCGCTGTCTCCCGCTCTGTCCCCCGCTGTGTCTCATGATTTGTCCTCGCTGTGTCCCACTGTGTCCCGCTCTGTCCCGCTGTGCCCCCACTGTGTCCCCTTGTGTCCACAGATTTGTACCACACTGTGTAACACTGTATCCCCGCTGTATCGACGCTGGGTCCCGCTGGGTCCCGCTGTGTCCTCGCCGTGTTCCCTGCTGTGTCCCGCTGTGTCCTGCTGTGTCCTCGCTGTGTCCCCCGCTGTCTCCCGTGAGAA
>NW_012308312.1:0-2566 GCF_000151885.1 Dipodomys ordii | reverse complement strand
TGTGTACCGCATGTGTCCCTGTTGTGTCTCCCTGCTGTCCACCACTGTGTCCCCACTGTGTTCTGCTGTGTCCCCGCTGTGTCCCCACTGTGTCTCCCTGCTGTACCCCGCTGTGTCCCCGCTGTGTCCCACTGTGTCCACCGCTGTTTCCCCGCTGTATCCCCGCTGTGTCCTCCTGTGTCCCGCTGTGTCCTCGCTGTGTCCTTCTGTATCCCGCTGTGTCCCACGCTGTGTCCCCCACTATTTCCCCGCTGTGACTTGCTGTGCCCATGCTGTGTCCCCCGCTGTGTCCTGCTGTGTCCCGCTGTGTCCACCGCTGTGTTCCCCGCTGTGTACCACTGTGTCCTCTCTGTGTCCCCGCTGTGTCCCGCTGTGTCCCGCTGTGTCCCGCTGTGTTCTGCTGTGTCCGCCTCTGTGTCCCCCGCTGTGTCCCGCTGTGTCCCTGCTGTGTCCCCGCTGGGTCCCGCTGAGTCTCGCTGGGTCCCCGCTGTGTCCCCGCTGTGTCCCGCTCTGTCTCTGGTGTGTCCTCGCTGTGTAACTGCTATGTCCCTCTGTGTCCCCGCTGTGTTCCACTGTGTCCCGCAGTGTCCCCCCATGTCCCCGCTGTGTCCTCGCTGTGTCCCCCGCTGTGTCCCCCACTGTGTCCCGCTGTGTCCCCCGCTGTGTCCCGCTGTGACTTGCTTTGTCCATGCTGTGTCTCCCGCTGTGTCCCGCTGTGTCCCCCGCTGTGTTCCCTGCTGTGTCCCACTGTGTCCTCTCTGTGTCCCCGCTGTGTCCCGCTGTGTCGCGCTGTGTCCCGCTGTGTTCTGCTGTGTCCGCCTCTGTGTCCCCCGCTGTGTCCCGCTGTGTCCTCTCTGTGTCCCGCATTGTCCCTGCTGTGTGTCCGCTGTGTCCCGCTGTGTCCCTGGTGTGTCCTCGCTGTGTAACCTCTGAGTCCTTCTTGTCCCCGCTGTGTCCCACTGTGCCCCCGCTGTGTCCCAGCTGTGTCCCCGCTGTGTCCTCCTGTGTCCCGCTGTGTCCTCGCTGTGTCCTTTCTGTATCCCGCTGTGTCCCCCACTATTTCCCCGCTGTGACCCGCTGTGTCCCGGCTGTGTCCCAGCTGAGTCCCGCTGTGTCCCTGGTGTGTCCTCGCTTTGTAACTGCTATGTCCCTCTGTGAACCCTGCTGTGTCCCGCTGTGTCCCAGGCTGTGTCCCCTGCTGTGTCCCGCTCTTTCACGCTGTGTCCTGCTGTGTCCTTGCTGTGTCCCCATTTGTGTCCCGCTGTGTCCTCGCTGGATCGCCCACTGGGTCCCGCTGGGTCCCCATGTGTCACGCTGTGTCCTCGCTGTGTAACCCTCTGTGTCTCGCTGTGTCCTTGCTGTGTCCCCCATTGTGTCCCCGCTGTGACCCGATGTGTCCATGCTGTGTCCCCCGCTGTGTCCTGCTGTGTCCCGCTGTGTCCCCGGCTGTGTCCCCCGCTGTGTCCCGCTCTTTCCCGCTGTGTCCTGCTGTGTCCTTGCTGTGTCCCCATTTGTGTCCCGCTGTGTCCTCTCTGTGTATCCCTCTGTGTCCCGCAGTGTCCTCGCTGTGTCTCACACTGTGTCCCCGCTGTGACCAGCTATGTCACCTCTGTGTCCCTGCTGTGTCCTGCTGTGTCCCGCTGTGTCCCCGATGTCCCCCGCTGTGTCCCGTTGTGTCCCCCTGTCTGCATGTGTGTCCCCGCTGTCCCCCGATGTGTCCCCCGCTGTGTCCCGCTGTGTCCCCTGCTGTGTCCCGCTGTGGCCCGCTGTGTCCCCGCTGTCCGCCGATGTGTCACCGCTGCCTTCCGCTGTGTCCTCCGCTGTGTCCCGCTGTGTCCTCGCTGTGTCTCACTGTGTCCCCGCTTTGTCTCCGCTGTGTCCTGCTGTGTCCCTGGTGTGTCCTAGCTGTGTAACCGCTGAGTCCCTCTGTGTCCCCGCTGTGTCCCACTGTGTCCCCCGCTAGATCCCAGCTGTGTCCCCGCTGTGTCCTGCTGTGTCGCCGCTGTGTCCCGCTGTGTCCCGCTGTGTCCCCGCTGTGTCCTGATGTGTACCGCTGTGTCTGCCTTTGTGTCCCCCGCTGTGTCCTGCTGTGTCCTCATTGTGTCCCCCGCTGTTTCCCGCTGTTTCCCCCGCTGTGTCACCCATTGTGTCCTTTGATGTGTCCCCAGCTGAGTCCCGCTGTGTCCCCACTGTGACCCGATGTGTCCCTGCTGTGTCCCCCTCAGGGTCCCGCTGTGTCCCCGGCTGTGTCCCCCTCTGTGTCTCGCTCTTTCCCGCTGTGTCTCGCTGTGTCCTTGCTGTGTCCCCATTTGTGTCCCGCTGTGTCCTCTATGTGTCCCCCGCTGTGTCCCGCTGTGTCCCCATGTGTCACGCTGTGTCCTCTCTGTGTATCCTTCTGTGTCCCGCTGTGTCCTTGCTGTGTCCCACACTGTGTCCCCGCTGTGACCTGCTGTGTCCCTGCTGTGTCCTGCTGTGTCCCGCTGTGTCCCCGATGTCTCCTGCTGTGTCCCGTTGTGTCCCCGCTGTGTGCATAAGTGTCCCCGCTGTACCCCGCTGTGTCCCCCGC
>NW_012308311.1:0-2566 GCF_000151885.1 Dipodomys ordii | reverse complement strand
GGACACAGCGGGACACAGTGGTGGACACTATGGGGACACAGGGGGACAAAGTGGGGGACACAGCGGGACACAGCTGGACACAGCAAGGACAGAGCGGGACACAGCAGGACACAGCGGGACACAGCGGGGGACCCATCGAGGACACGGCGGGACACAGCGGGGGACACAGCGAGGACACAGCGGGGGAAACAGCGGGTGACACAGCGGGACACAGCGGGGAACACAGCGAGGACACAGCGGGACTCAGAGGGACAAAGCGGGGGACACAGAGGGGACACAGCCGGACACAGCGGGGGACACTGCGAGGACACATTTGGACACAGCGGGACACAGCGGGACTCAGCGGGGGACACAGCAGTACACAGCGGGACACAGCGGGGAACACAGCGAGGACACAGCGGGACACAGAGGGACAAAGCGTGGGACACAGAGGGGACACAGCCGGACACAGCGGGGGACACAGCGAGGACACATTTGGACACAGCGGGGACACAGCGGGACTCAGCGGGGGACACAGCAGTACACAGCGGGACACAGCGGGACACAGCGGGGGACACAGAGGGGTACATAGCGAGACACAGCGGGGAACACAGCGAGGACACAGCGGGACACAGAGGGACAAAGCGGGGCACACAGGGGGTCACAGCGGGACACAGCGGGGGACACAGCGAGGACACATTTGGACACAGCGGGGACACAGCAGGACTCAGCGGGGGACACAGCAGTACACAGCGGGACACAGCGGGACACAGCGGGGGACACAGAGGGGTACAGAGCGGGACACAGCGGGGAACACCGCGAGGACCCAGCGGGACACAGCATCGATACAGCGGGGACACAGCGGGACAGAGCGGGGTACACAGCTGGGGACAAACGGATCACAGCGGGGGACACATCGAGGACACAGTGGGACACAGCGGGGACATTGCGGGAACATAGCGTGACACAGCGGGGTACACGGCGGGACACAGCGGGACACAGATTGGGACACCGCGGGGACACAGCGTTACACAGCGGGGGACACAGCGGGACATAGCGGGGAACACAACGAGGACACAGCGGGACCCAGCGGGACACAGCGTCGATACAACGGGGACACAGCGGGACAGAGCGGGGTACACAGCTGGGGACACAACGGGACACAGCGGGGGACACAGCGAGGACACAGTGGGACACAGCGGGACACATCGGGGACAATGCGGGAGCATAGCGGGACACAGCAGTGTACACAGCGGGACACAGCGGGACACAGCTTGGGACACAGCGGGGACACAGCAGGACACAGCGGGGGACACAGCTAGGACACAGCGGGACACAGCGGGACACAGTGGGGACACAAATGGGACTCAGCAGGGGACACAGCGGGGGACAAAGCGGGACACCATGGGACACAGTGTGACACAGCAGGACACAGAGGGAACACTGCGTCGACACAGCGGGACAAAGCGGGGGACACAGTGTGACACAGCGGGAAACAGCGGGGGACACAGAAGGGGACAGTGGAGACAAAGAGAAGACAGAGCGGGACACAGCGGTGACACAGCTGGACACAACGGAGTACACAGCAGGACACAGCGGGCACAAAGCGGGGACAGAGCGGGACACAGCGGGACACAGCTTGGGACACAGCGGGGACATAGCGGGACACAGCGGGGGACACAGCGAGGACACAGCGGGACACAGCGTGGGACAAAGTGGGAGACAGCAGGGCACACAGCGAGGACACAGCAGGACACAGAGGGGACTCAGCGGGGGACACAGCTGGGGACAAAGCAGGACACCATGGGACACAGTGTGACAGAGCGGGACACAGCTGGGACACCGCGGGGACACAGCGGGACACAGTGGGACACAGCAGGACACAGCGGGGGACACAGCGGGACACAGAAGGGGACACAGTGAGGACACAGTGGGACACAGCGGGGGACACAGCGAGGACACAGCAGTGACACAGCTGGACACAACGAAGTACACAGCGGGACACAGCGGGCACACAGCGGAGACACAACAGGACACAGCGGGGAACACAGAGAGGACACACCAGGACCCAGCGGGCCACAGCGTCGATACAGTGGGGACACAGCGGGACACAGCGGGGTACACAGCTGGGGACACAACTGGACACAATGGGGGACACAGCGAGGACACAACAGGACACAGCGGGGACATTGCTGGGGACACAGCGAGGACACAGAGGGACCCAGCGGGACACAGCGTCGATACAGCGGGCACACAGCGGGACACAGCGGGGTACACAGCTGTGGACACAACCGGACACAGCGGGGGACACAGCGAGGACACAGCAGAACACAGAGGGGGACACAGCGAGGACACAGCGGGACACAGAGGTGACACAGCTGGACACAACAGAGTACACAGCGGGACACAGCGGGCACACAGCGGAGACACAGCGGGACACAGCGGGGAACATAGGGAGGACACAGCAGACCCAGCGGGACACAGCGTCGATACAGCGGGGACACAGCGAAACACAACGGGGTACACAGTTGTCGACACAACGGGACACAGTGGGGGACACAGCGAGGACAAACAGGACACAGCGGGG
>NW_012308310.1:0-2566 GCF_000151885.1 Dipodomys ordii | reverse complement strand
ATGTTAAAAAAAAGTGTAGCAGCTGAATGTGGTATCTCAAAGCTTGCAATCTTAGCTACTTGGGAGGTAGAAATCTAGAGGTTGCTGTTCAAAGCCAGACTAGGTAGAAAAGTTTGAGCAGCCAGGTGCTAGTGGCTCATGCCTGTAATCCTAGATACTCAGCAATCTGAGACCTGAGGATCGTAGTTCAAATCCAATCCTAGTAGGAAATTCTGGGAGACTCTTTTTTTTGGGTGGAGGGTCCACTTGTAGGGCCTGAACTCTGGGCCTGGGCCCTGTCCCTCAGCTCTTCAGCTCAAGGCTAGTGCTCTACCACTTGAGCCACAGTGCCACTTCTGGCTTTTTTCTTTTTTCTTATGTGGTGCTGAGGAATCGAACCCAGAGCCTCATGCATGCAAGGCAAGCGCTCTACCACTGAGCCACCTTCCCAGCCCATTCTGGGAGACTCATCTCCAATGAACCACCAGAAAACTGGAAGTGGTGCTCAAAGTGGTAGAGTACTAGCCTTGAGCCAAAGAGCTCAAGGACAGCACCCAGGCCCTGAGTTCAAGCCCCATGGCTAGAAAAAAGGTTCATGTAGGCTCCATCTTAACCCATCTCTGGGCAAGATGGCACTTTCCTGTCATACAGTAGTGTGAGCATAGTATTCCCTGTGACCTCCATGATGTAACCATTCCCATGGTGCTCCAGGACAGCCCTGTGACCTCCATGATGTAACCATTCCCATGGTGCTCCAGGACAGCCCTGTGACCTCCATGATGTAATCATTCCCATGGTGCTCCAGGACAGCTCTGTGACCTCCATGATGTAATCATTCCCATGGTGCTCCAGGACAGCGCTGTGACCTCCATGATGTAATCATTCCCATGGTGCTCCAGGACAGGCCGGTGACCTCCATGATGTAACCATTCCCATGGTGCTCCAGGACAGCGCTGTGACCTCCATGATGTAATCATTCCCATGGTGCTCCAGGACAGGCAGGTGACCTCCATGATGTAACCATTCCCATGGTGCTCCAGGACAGCCCTGTGACCTCCATGATGTAACCATTCCCATGGTGCTCCAGGACAGCCAGGTGACCTCCATGATGTAACCATTCCCATGGTGCTCCAGGACAGCGCTGTGACCTCCATGATGTAATCATTCCCATGGTGCTCCAGGACAGCGCTGTGACCTCCATGATGTAATCATTCCCATGGTGCTCCAGGACAGCCAGGTGACCTCCATGATGTAACCATTCCCATGGTGCTCCAGGACAGCCAGGTGACCTCCATGATGTAACCATTCCCATGGTGCTCCAGGACAGCTCTGTGACCTCCATGATGTAATCATTCCCATGGTGCTCCAGGACAGCCCTGAGACCTCCATGATGTAATCATTCCCATGGTGCTCCAGGACAGCTCTGTGACCTCCATGATGTAATCATTCCCATGGTGCTCCAGGACAGCGCTGTGACCTCCATGATGTAATCATTCCCATGGTGCTCCAGGACAGCCCTGTGACCTCCATGATGTAATCATTCCCATGGTGCTCCAGGACAGCCCTGTGACCTCCATGATGTAATCATTCCCATGGTGCTCCAGGACAGGGCTGTGACCTCCATGATGTAACCATTCCCATGGTGCTCCAGGACAGCCCTGTGACCTCCATGATGTAACCATTCCCATGGTGCTCCAGGACAGCGCTGTGACCTCCATGATGTAACCATTCCCATGGTGCTCCAGGACAGCCCTGTGACCTCCATGATGTAATCATTCCCATGGTGCTCCAGGGCAGCCCTGTGACCTCCATGATGTAACCATTCCCATGGTGCTCCAGGACAGCGCTGTGACCTCCATGATGTAATCATTCCCATGGTGCTCCAGGACAGCGCTGTGACCTCCATGATGTAATCATTCCCATGGTGCTCCAGGACAGCCCTGTGACCTCCATGATGTAACCATTCCCATGATGCTCCAGGACAGCCAGGTGACCTCCATGATGTAATCATTCCCATGGTGCTCCAGGACAGCCCTGTGACCTCCATGATGTAACCATTCCCATGGTGCTCCAGGACAGGCAGGTGACCTCCATGATGTAATCATTCCCATGGTGCTCCAGGACAGCGCTGTGACCTCCATGATGTAACCATTCCCATGGTGCTCCAGGACAGCGCTGTGACCTCCATGATGTAATCATTCCCATGGTGCTCCAGGACAGCTCTGTGACCTCCATGATGTAACCATTCCCATGGTGCTCCAGGACAGCGCTGTGACCTCCATGATGTAATCATTCCCATGGTGCTCCAGGACAGCTCTGTGACCTCCATGATGTAACCATTCCCATGGTGCTCCAGGACAGCCCTGTGACCTCCATGATGTAATCATTCCCATGGTGCTCCAGGACAGCCCTGTGACCTCCATGATGTAATCATTCCCATGATGCTCCAGGACAGCGCTGTGACCTCCATGATGTAATCATTCCCATGATGCTCCAGGACAGCGCTGTGACCTCCATGATGTAACCATTCCCATGATGCTCCAGGACAGCCATGTGACCTCCATGATGTAATCATTCCCATGGTGCT
>NW_012308309.1:0-2566 GCF_000151885.1 Dipodomys ordii | reverse complement strand
GTGTCCCACTGTGTCCCCCCTGTGCCCAATGTGTGTCCTGCTGTGTCCCGCTGTGTCCCCCGCTGTGTCCCCCGATGTGACCCGCTGTGTCCCCTGCTGTGTCCCACCTGTGTCCACTGCTGTGTCCCCGCTGTGTCCCGCTGTGTCCCCAGCTGTCCCCCGCTGTGTCCCACTGTGTCCCCTGCTGTGTCCCACCTGTGTCCACTGCTGTGTCCCCGCTGTGTCCCGCTGTGTCCCCAGCTGTCCCCCGCTGTGTCCCACTGTGTCCTCACTGTGTCCCCCGTTTTGTCCCGGTGTGTCCCCCGCTGTGTCCCGCTGTGTCCCGCTGTGTCCCGCTGTGTCCCCGCTGTGTCCCGCTGTGTCCCGCTGTGTCCCCGCTGTGTGCTCGCCTTGTCCCGCTGTGTACCCTGCTGTGTCCAGCTCTGTCCCCGCTGGGTCCCGCTGTGTCCCGTATCTGTCCCACCGCTGTGTCCCCTGCTGTTTCCCGCTGTGTCCCGCTGTGTCCTCCGCTTTGTCTCGCTGTGTCCCTGCTGTGTCCGCGCTGTGTTCCTTTGTGTCACACTGTGTCCCGTGGTGTCCTGCTTTGTCCCCCGCTTTGTCCCCCGCTGAGTGCCCTATGTGTCCCCGCTGTGTCCCTCTGTGTCCTCGCTGTGTCCCCTGCTGTCTCCCGCTTTGTCCCATGCTGTGTCCCGCTGTGTCCTAGCTGTGTTGTCTGGCTGTGTCCCTCTGTGTCCCCGCTTTGTCCCCCGCTGTGTCCCACTGTGTCCCGCTGTGTACCCTGCTGTGTCCTGCTATGTTCCCGCAGTGTCCCCGCTGTGTCCCGCTGTGTCCCGCTCTGTCCCGTGGTGTCCTGCTTTGTCCCCCGCTGTGTCCCCTGTTGAGTCCCCGCTGTATCCCGCTGTGTCCTCCCTGTGTCCCCCGCTGTGTCCCACTGTGTCCCCGCTGTGTCCCACTGTGACTACTGTTGTGTCCTTGCTGTGTCCCTCTGTGTCCCGCTGTGTCCTCGCTGTTTCCCACGCTGTGTTCCGCTGTGTCCTCGCTGTGTCCCCCGATGTGTCCCTTTGTGTCCCCAGGTGTGTACCCGCTGTGTCCCTGCTGTATCGACGCTGTGACCCGCTGGGTCCCGCTGTGTCCTCGCTGTGTTCCCCCTGTGTCCCGTTGTGTACCCCTCTGTGTCCCCCTCTGTGTCCCACTGTGTCCCCTGCTGTGTCCCGCTGTGTCCTGCTGTGAACTGCTGTGTCCCACGCTGTGTCCCGCTGTGTCCCGCTGTATCCCGCTCTTGTCCCACTGTGTCTACTGCTGTGTCACTGCTGTGTCCCGCTGTGTTCCGCTGTGTCCCGCTGTGTCCCGCTGTGTCCTCGCTGTGTCCCACGCTGTGTTCCGCTGTGTCCTCGCTATGTCCCCGGATGTGTCCCATTGTGTCTCCTGCTGTGTAACCCGCTGTGTCCCGCTGTATCCCCGCTGTGTCCTTGCTGTGTTCCCCGCTGTGTCCCGCTGTGTACCCCTCTGTGTCCCCCTCTGTGTCCCGCTGTGTCTCCCGCTGTGTCCCGCTATGTCCCGCTGTGTCCCGCTGTGTCCCACTCTGTCCCCCACTGTATCCCCCGCATTGTCTCCACTGTGTCCCTCTGTGTCCCGCTGTATCCCCCGCTGTGTCCTACTGTGTCTACTGCTGTGTCACTGCTGTGTCCCACTGTGTCCCGCTGTGTCCCGCTGTGTCCCCGCTGTGTCCCACGCTGTGTTCTGCTGTGTCCTCCGCTGTGTCCCCCGCTTTGTCCCTCTGTGTCCCACACTGTGTCCCCCGCTGTGACCCACTGTGTCCCGCTGTGTCCCCCGCTGTGTCCGCTCTGCGTCCCTGCTTGGTCCCGCTGTGTCCCACTCTGTCCTCGCTTGTCTTCCGCTGTGTCCCGCTGTGTCCCCCGCTGTGTCCCCCGTTGTGTCATGCTGTGTCCAACCTTGTCCCCCGCTGTGTCCTGCTGTGTCCCGCTGTGTCCATCTGTGTCTCAGCTTGTCCTCGCTGTGTCCCCACAGTGACCCGCTGTGTACCCCATTGTGTCCAGCTCTGTCTGCGCTGTTTCCCGCTGTGTCCCGCTGTGTCCTCGCTGTGTCCCTGCTGTGTCCCCCACTGTGTCCCCCGCTGTGTCCCCACTGTGTCCCTGCTTGGTCCCGCTGTGTCCCACTGTGTCCTCGCTTGTCCCCCGCTGTGTCCCGCTGTATTCCCCGCTGTGTCCCCCGCTGTGTCCTGCTGTGTCCTCCCTTGTCCCCCGCTGCGTCCTGCTGGGTCCCCTTCTCTGTCCCCGCTGTTTCCCGCTGTGTCCCCCTCTGTGTCCCGGCTGTGTCCCGCTGTGTCCTCGCTTGTCCCCTGGTGTGTCCTGTTGTGTCCCCCGCTGAGTCCCCCGCTGTGTCCCGCTGTGTCCCCCTTGTCCTCCGGTGTGTCCTTGCTGTTCCCCGCTGTGTCCCCTGCTGTGTCCCACTGTGTCCCGCTATGTCCAGCTGTGTCCCCGCTGTGTACCCCACTGTGACACCGCTATGTCCCCGTTGTGTCCCCGCTGTGTCCCGCTGTGTCCCG
>NW_012308308.1:0-2566 GCF_000151885.1 Dipodomys ordii | reverse complement strand
CACAGCGGGGACACAGCGGGACATCACAGGAACAAAGCGAGGACAGAGCGAGACACAGAGCTACACAGCGAGGGACACAGTGGGGGACAGTGAGGACAAACCGGGGAACAACGGGGACACAGCGGGAAACAGCAGGGGACACAGCAGGGGACACAGCGGTACACAGTGGGGGACATAGCGGGACACAGCGGGACACAGCGGGGACAAAGTGGGGGACAAAGCGGGGACACAGCGGGACACAGCGGGACAAAACGGGACACAGCTGGACACAGATGGGACACAGCAGGGGACGCATAGGGGGACAGCAGGGACACAGCCGGACACAGCAGGTCACAGCGGGACACAGCGGGGATACAGCGGGGGACAGCAGGGAGACACAGCGGGGACACAGGGGGACACATCGGTACACAGCGGGACACAGGGGGTATACAGTAGGACACAGCGGGACACAGCGGGAAACACAACCGGACACAGCGGGGGACACAGCGGGACACAGCGGGGGACACAGAGGGACAAAGCGGGACACAGTAGGGACAGAGTGGGACACAGCGGGGACACAGCGGGACACAGCAGCGACACAGCGGAACACAGCGGGGGACACAGCGTGACACAGCCTGGGACAGAGCGGGTCACAGCGTGGACAGAGCGGGACACAGCGAGACACAGCAGTGACAAAGCGGCGACACAGCGGGACACATCGGGACACAGCTGGACACAAATGGGGACACAGCAAGGACACAGCGGGACACAGAGGGAAAGAGCGGGACACAGCAGGGGACACAGCCGGGGACACAGCGGGACACAGCGGGACACATCGGGGGACACAGCAGACACTGCAGGGTACACAGCGGGACACAGCGGGACACAAAGGGACACAGCAGGACACAGCGGGGGACACAGTGGGACACAGTGTGGTACACAGCGGGACACAGCGGGGACACAGAAGGGGCACAGTGGGAAGCAGCGGGACACATCGGGGGATAAAGCGGGACACAGCAGGACACAGCGGGACACAGCGGGGGACACAGCGGAGGAAACAGAGGTGCACACATCTGAAGAGAGTGGAACACCGCACAGACACAGCAGGGACACAGCGGACCACAGCGGGACACAGCAGGACACATCGGGACACAGCGGGGGCCACACCGTGGGAGAGCAGGCACACAGCGGGACACAGGGGGACACAGCGGGACACAGCGGGGAACACAGCAGGACACACAGCGGGACACAGCGGGACACAGCGGGGGCACAGCATGGACACAGCGGGTCACAGCGGGGAAATAGTGGGGGACACTGCGGGGGACACAGAGCTGCCCACAGCGGGAGAGAGTGGAACACAGCACAGACACAGCAGGGACACAGCAGACCACACCGGGGACACAGCAGGACACATCGGGACACAGCGGGACACAGCGGGGAAATAGTGGGGGACACAGCGGGGGACACAGTGGGATACAGAAAGACACAGCGAGGACACAGCGGGACACAGGAGGACATAGCGGGGACACAGCGGCGGACACAGTGGGACACAGCTGTGGATACAGCGAGGACCAGCGGGACAAAGCGGGACAGAGCGGGGACACAGCGAGAACACAACGGGACACAGAGGGACACAGGAGGGGACACAGCAGGGAACACAGCAGGACATAGCGTGGTTCACAGCGGGACACAGCGGGACACAGAGGGGACAAAGCAGGGGACAAAGCGGGGACACCGCGGGACACAGCGGGACAAAACGGGACACAGCTGGACACAGCGGGGACACAGCAGGGGACACAGAGGGGAACAGAGGGGACACAGCCGGACACAGCAGGACACAGCGGGAAACAGCGGGGACACAGCGAGGACACAGCGGGACTCAGCGAACACACAGCGGGACACAGAGGGGACACAGCCGGGGACAGCAGGGAGACACAGCGGGGACACAAAGGGGACACAGCGGAACACATTGGGGACACAGCGGGGGACAGCAGGGAGACACAGCGGGACACAGCCGGTACACAGCAATACACAGTGGGACACAGCGGGAAACCAAACCGGACACAGTGGGGGACACAGCGGGACACAGCGGGACATAGTGGGGACAGAGCGGGACACAGCGGGGACACAGCGGTGGACACAGCGGGGCACAAAGTCAGACACCACGGGATACAGCGGAACATAGCGGGGACACAGCGGGGGACACAGCGGGTGACACAGAGAGGGACACAGCGGGTGACAGCGGTGACACAGCTGGGGACAGCGGGGACACACCGGGACACAACGGGGGACAGCGGGGTCACAGGGGGGACACAGCGGGACAAAACGGGACACAGCGGGACACAGAGGGGGATACAGCGGGGGACAGCGGTGACACCCCTCGGGTCAGCTGGGACACAGTGGGACACAGCGGGGGACAGTGGCGACACAGCGGGACACAGCGGGGACACAGCGGGTCACAGCGGGAACACAGTGTGGGACACAGCGAGGATACAGCGGGACACAGAGTGATACACAGAGAGGACACAGCCTGACACATGGGGACACAGCGGGACACAGCGGGGGACACAGAGAGGACACAGTGTGA
>NW_012308307.1:0-2566 GCF_000151885.1 Dipodomys ordii | reverse complement strand
GGGGACACAGCAGTACACAGCGGGGACACAGTTAGGACACAGCGGGACACAGCGGGACACAATGGGGACACATGGGGACTCAGAGGGGGAAACAGCGGGGAAAAAAGCGGGACACCATGGGACACAGTGTGACACAGCAGGACACAGAGGGAACACTGCGTCGACACAGCAGGACAAAGCGGGGGACAAAGCGGGACACAGCGGGACACAGCGGGGGACACAGCGGGGGACAGTGGAGACAAAGAGAGGACACAGCGGGACACAGCGAGGGACAGAGCGTGAGACACAGCGAGACACATCAGAGACAAAGCTATACACAGCGGGGTACATAGAGGGACACAGCGGGGAAACAGCGGGGGACACAGCGGGACACAGCGGGGAACACAGCGAGGACACAGCGGGACACAGCGGGACACAGCATCGATACAGCGAGGACACAGTGGGACACAGCGGGGTACACAGCAGGGGACACAACGGGACACAGCGGGGGACACATTGAGGACACAGCAGGACACAGCGGGGGACACAGGGGGACACAGCGGGACATAGCGGGGGACACAGCGAGTACACATTTGGACACAGCGGGGACACAGCTGGACTCAGCGGGGGACACAGCAGTACGCATCGGGACACAGCGGGACACAGCGGGGGACACAGAGGGGTACACAGCGGGACACAGCGAGGACACAACGGGACACAGCGTCATTACAACGGGGACACAGCGGGACAGAGCGGGGTACACAGCTGGGGACACAACGGGGCACAGCGGGGGACACAGCGAGGACACAGTGGGACACAGCGGGACACAGCGGGGACATTGCGGGAACATAGCGGGACACAGCGGGACACAGTAGGACAAGCTTGTGACCCAGCGGGGACACAGCGGGACACAGAGGGGACACAGCTAGGACACAGCGGGACACAGCGGGGAACACAGGGAGGACACAGCATGACACAGCATGACCCAGTGGGACACAGCGTCGATACAACGGGGACACAGCGGGACACAGCGGGGTACACAGCTGTGGACACAACGGGACACATTGTGGGCACAGCGGGACACAGCGGGACACAGTGGGACACAGACGGGATAAAGCGTGAGACACAGCGGGGGACACAGGGGGGACACAGCGGGACACAGGGGGGACACAGCGAGGACACATTGGGACACAGCGGGGACACAGCGGGACTCAGCGGGGGACACAGCAGTACACAGCGGGACACAGCGGGACACAGCGGGTCACAGCAGGGACAGAGCGGGTGACACAGAGGGGTACACAGCGGGACACAGCAGTGGACAAAGAAGGACACAGCGGGGGACACAGCGAGGACACTGCGGGACACTGCGGGAGACACAGCAAGGACACATCTGGACACAGTGGAACACAGCGGGACACAGCAGTGACACAGCAGGGGACCCAGCGGGACACAACCTGGGACACAGCAGGACACAGCGGGGCCACAGGGAGGACACAGGGAGGACACAACGGGACACAGCGGGACACAGCGGGTCGCAGCGGGGACAAAGCGGGGACTCAGCGGGGGACACAGCGGGGGACAAACGGGACACCACGGAATACAGCGGAATACAGCGGGACACAGGGGGGACACAGCAGGACACAGCGGGACACAGAGGGGGACCTAGCGGGACACAGCGGGGGACAGAGCGGGGGACAAAGCGGGACACCACAGGTCACAGTGTGTCACATCGGGACACAGCGGCGACACTGCGGGGACACAGCGGGACAAAATGGGGGACACACCGGGACACAGCGGGAGACAGCATTGGACACAGGAGGGGATAGCGGGGGACAGAGAGGGGACACAGCGGAACACAGCGGTGACACAGCTGGACTCAGCTGGGTACACAGCGGGACATAGAGGACACACAGCGGGGACACAGCGGGGAACTCACCGGGACACAGCGGGGGACACAACAAGGACACAGCGGAACACTGTGGGAGACACAGCCAGGACACATCCGGACCCAGTGGAACACAGTGTGACACAGCGGGGACACAGCAGGGGACACAGCGGGACACAGTGGGGGACACAGGGGGAACAAAGCGTGACACAGCGGGGGACACAGCGGGACACAGCGGGGACACAGCAGGGACACAGCGGTGGACACAGAGGGACAGAGCAGGGGACACAGCAGGAGACACAGAGGGACACAGCGGGACACAGCGGGGGACACAGGGGGGACACAGCGGGACACAGGGGGGACACAGCGAGGACACATTGGGACACAACGGGGACACAGCGGGACTCAGCGGGGGACATAGCAGCACACAGCGGGACACAGCGGGTCACAGCAGGGACAGAGCGGGTGACACAGAGGGGTACACAGCGGGACATAGCAGTGGACAAAGCAGGACACAGTGGGGGACACAGCGAGGACACTGCGGGACACTGCGGGAGACTCAGCAAGGACACAGCGGGACACAGTGGAACACAGCGAGACACAGCAGTGACATAGCAGGGGACCCAGCGGGACACAACCGGGGACACAGTCGGGGACACAGAGGGGCCCAGGGAAGGACACAGCGGGACTCAGCGGGACACT
>NW_012308306.1:0-2566 GCF_000151885.1 Dipodomys ordii | reverse complement strand
GAGTAGGAAGAGCAGAAGGAAAATCAGATTTAGAACGAGAAGCAGAAAGAGCAGCAGAAGGAGAAGCAGAAGGAGAAGCAGAAGGAGAAGCAGCAGAAGGAGAAGCAGAAGCAGAAGAAGCAGCAGAAGGAGAAGCAGAAGCAGAAGAAGATGCAGATGGAGAAGCAGGAGAAGCAGAAGAAGCAAAAGCAGAAGGAGATACAGAAGTAGGAGAAGGAGAAGGAGAAGGAAGGGCAGCAGAAGCAATAGGAAAAGCAGAAGGAGAAGCAGAAGCAGAATGAGAAGCAGAAAGAGAAGCAGTAGAAGCAGAAGAAGCAGGAAAAGCAGAAGCAGACGAAAGAGAAGAAGAAGAAGAAGAAGAAGAAGAAGAAGAAGAAGAAGAAGAAGAAGAAGAAGAAGAAGAAGAAGAAGAAGAAGAAGAAGAAGAAAAAGAAGAAGAAGAAGAAGAAGAAGAAGAAGAAGAAGAAGAAGAAGAAGAAGAAGAAGAAGCAAAAGGAGAAGCATAAGGAGAAGCAGTATAAGCAGAAGAAGCAGAAGCAGGAGAAGCAGAAGCAAAAGAAAAAGAATAAGCAAAAGAATCAGAAGCAGAAGCAGAAAGAGGAGAAGAAGGAGAAGCAGAAGTAGAGTCAGAAGAAACAAAAGAAGAAGAAGCAGAAGAAACAGAATCAAACGAAACAGAAGAAGGAGAAGAGCAGAAGCAGAAGCAGAAGTAGAAGCAGAAGCAGAAGGAGAAGGAGAAAGAGAAGCAGGAGAAGCAGGAGAAGCAGAAGAAGCAGGAGAAGCAGAAGCAGAAGAAACAGAAGAAGGAGAAGAAGCAGAAGCAGAAAGAGAAACAGAAACAGAAGGAAAAGCAGAAAGAGAAGCAGGAGAAGCAGAAGCAGCAGCAGCAGCAGAAGCAGAAGAAGCAGAAGCCGAAGAAGCAGAAGCAGAATCTGACGCAGAAGGAGAAACAGAAGAAGCACAATCTGAAGCAGAAGCAGAAGAAACAGAAATAGTAGAATAAGCAGAAGCAGAAGCACCAGGAGAAGCAGGAAAAGCAGAAGGAGAAGGCGAAAGAGAAGGATTAGGAGTAGGAGAAGCAAAAGGATAAGCAGAAGCAGAAAGAGACGCAGAAGGAGAAGCAGCACGAGAAGTAGGAGAAGCAGGAGAAGCAGAAGAAACAGAAGACGCATAAGCAGAATGAGAATCAGAAGGAGAAATTGAAGCAGAAGGAGAAGCAGAAGCAGAAGCAGAAGCAGAAGGAGAAGCAGAAGAAGGAGAAGGAGAAGCAGAAAAAGAAGCAGAACGAGAAGCAGGAGAAGCAGAAGCAGGAGAAGCAGAAACAGAAAAAACAGAAGAAGGAGAAGAAGCAGAAGGAGAAGCAGAAACAGATGGAAAAGCAGAAAGAGAAGCAGGAGAAGCAGAAGAAGCAGCAGAAGGAGAAGCAGAAGAAGCAGAATCTGGAGAAGCAGAAGGAGAAGCAGAAGCAGAAAGAGAAGCAAAAGCAGAAGGAGAGCAGGAGGAGAAGCAGAAGAAACAGAAGAAGCAGAGACAGTAGCAGAAGAAGCAGAAGATGCAGAAGCAGGAGGAGAAGCAGAAGGAAAAGCAGAAGAATGAGAAGGAGAAGGAGAAACAGAAGGAGAAGCAGAAAGAGAAGCAGAAGAAGGAGCAGGAGAAGGAAAAGCAGCAGGAGAAGCAGAAAGAGCAGCAGAAGGAGAAGCAGGAGATGCAGCAACAGGAGAAGCAGAAGCAGAAGAAACAGGAGAAGGACAAGAAGCAGAAGCAGAAGGAGAAGCAGAAACAGAAGGAGAAGCAGAAAGAGAAGGAGGGGAAGCAGAAGAAGCAGAAGCAGGAGAAGCAGAAGCATAAGAATCCGAAGAAGCAGAAGCAGAACCTGAAGCAGAAGGAGAAGCAGGAGAAGGAGAAGAAGCAGAATCTGGAGAAGCAGAAGGAGAAGCAGAAGCAGAAAGAGAATCAAAAGCAGAAGGAGAAGCAGAAGAAACAGAAGAAGTAGAAACAGTAGCCGTTGTAGCAGAAGCAGAAGGAAAAGCAGAAGAACAAGAAGGAGAAGGAGAAACAGAAGGAGAAGCAGAAGGAGAAGCAGAAAGAGAGGCTGGTAAAGCAGAAGAAGAAGAAGCAGAAGGAGAATCAGAAGGAGAAGCAGAGGAAGGAGAAGGAGAAGCAGAAGTAGAAGAAGATGCAGAAGGAGAAGCAGAGAAACAGAAGAAGCATAAGCAGAAGGAAAAGCAGGAAAAGCAGAGAGCAGAAGCAAAAGTAGAAGCTAAAGAAGGAGAAGGAGAAGCAGAAGCTGAAGAAGGAGCATAAGGACAAGCACAAGCAGAAGGAGATGCAGAAGGATAAGCAGGAGAAGCAGAAGAAGCAGAAGCTGAGGGAGAAGCAGAAGTAGGAGAAGGACAAGGAGGAGAAGCAGAAGCAGAAGGAGAAGCTTAAGCGGAATGAGAAGCAGAAAGAGAAGCAGGAGAATTAGAAGAAGTAGAAGTAGGAGAAGTCGAAAGAGAATAAACAGAAGAAGCTAAAATAGAAGCAGAAGTAGAGGCAGATCAAAAGGAGAAGGAGCAGAAGGTGT
>NW_012308305.1:0-2566 GCF_000151885.1 Dipodomys ordii | reverse complement strand
TTCTGCGGGATAACGGTAATACCGCCACGAAGGCAGCTGATTCCGCTCCCCTTAATTGACACAGCGAGCGCACCGAGTCAGTGATTTATTAAACAGTAGAGCCCCCAATACTCCATCCTCTTATCCCCCCGCTTTTGCTGTGTCATTCTGCAGTTGTCGCGACAGGTTTCTAACTGGAACGCGGGCAGTGAGCGCAACGCGATTAATTGAATAAGATCACTCAGTAGCCCCCTCAGGCTTTCCATGTTATTCATGATGTTGATATGTAGAAGTAGTTGAAGAAGAAGTAGAAGAAGAAGAGGAAGCAGATATGGACAAAGACGTAGAAGGAGTAGACGAAGAAGAAGAAGAAGAGGAGGAGGAGGAAGAAGAGGAGGAAGAGGAGGAAGAAGAAGAAGAAGTAGAAGAAGAAGAAGAAGAAGGAGAAGAAGAAGAAGAAGAAGAAGAAGACGAAGAAGAAGAAGAAGAAGAAGAAGAAGAAGAAGAAGAAGAAGAAGAAGAAGAAGAAGAAGAAGAAGAAGAAGAAGAAGAAGAAGCATAAGGAGAAGCATAAGGAGAAGCAGTAGAAGCAGAAGAAGCAGAAGCAGGAGAAGCAGAAGCAGAAGAAAAAGAATAAGCAAAAGAAGCAGAAGCAGAAGCACTGGGAGAAGCAGAAGAAGGAGAAGGAGAAGGAGCAGCAGAAGGAGAAGCAGAAGCAGAAAGAGAATCAGAAACAGAAGGAAAACAAGAAGGAGAAGCAGGAGAATCAGAAGAAGCGAAAGTAGAAGCAGAAGAAGCAGAAGAAGAAGAAGAAGCAGAAGAAGCATAAGAATCAGAAGCAGGAGAAGCAGAACCAGAAGAAAATAAGAAGCATAAGAAGCAGAAGCAGAGGGAGAAGCAGAAGAAGGAGAAGGAGAAGGATCAGCAGAAGGAGTAGCAGAAGGAGAATTTGGAGGAGAAGCAGAAGAAGGAGAAGCAGAAGCAGAAGAAGAAGCAGAAGAAGAAGCAGAAGCAGAAGAAGATGCAGAAGGAGAAGCAGGAGAAGCAGAAGAAGCAGAAGCAGAAGGAGAAGCAGAAGTAGGAGAAGGAGAAGGAGAAGGAAGGGCAGCAGAATCAATAGGAGAAGCAGAAGGAGAAGCAGAAGCAGAAGAAACAGAAGGAGAAGAAGCAGAAGTAGAAGAAGAAGCAGAAACAGAAGGAAAAGCAGAAAGAGAAGCAGGAGAAGCAGAAGAAGCAGCAGCAGGAGAAGCAGAAGCAGAAGAAGCCGAAGAAGCATAAGCAGAACCTGAAGCAGAAGGAGAAGCAGTAGAAGCAAAAGAAGCAGAATCTGGAGAAGCAGAAGGAGAAGCAGAAGCAGAAAGAGAAGCAAAAGCAGAAGGAGAGCAGAAAGAGAAGCAGAAGAAACAGAAGAAGCAGAGGCAGTAGCAGAAGCAGAAGATGCAGAAGCAGAAGGAGAAGCAGAAGAAAAGCAGAAGAACGAGAAGGAGAAGGAGAAACAGAAGGAGAAGCAGAAAGAGAAGCAGAAGAAGGAGCAGGAGAAGGAAAAGCAGCAGGTGAAGCAGAAAGAGCAGCAGAAGGAGAAGCAGGAGATGCAGAAACAGGAGAAGCAGAAGCAGAAGATACAGGAGAAGGACAAGAAGCAGAAGCAGAAGGAGAAGCAGAAGCAGAAGGAGAAGCAGAAAGAGAAGGAGGGGAAGCAGAAGAAGCAGAAGCAGGAGAAGCAGAAGCATAAGAATCTGAAGAAGCAGAAGCAAAACCTGAAGCAGAAGGAGAAGCAGGAGAAGCAGAAGAAGCAGAATCTGGAGAAGCAGAATGAGATGCTGAAGGAGAAGCAGAAGCAGAAAGAGAATCAAAAGCAAAAGGAGAAGCAGAAGAAACAGAAGAAGCAGAAGCAGTAGCCGTTGTAGCAGATGCAGAAGCCGAAGGAAAAGCAGAAGAACAAGAAGGAGAAGGAGAAACAGAAGGAGAAGGAGAAGGAGAAGCAGAAAGAGAAGCAGGTAAAGCAGAAGAAGAAGAAGCAGAAGGAGAAGCAGAAGAAGGAGAAGGAGAAGCAGAAGCAGAAGAAGATGCAGAAGGAGAAGCAGGAGAAGCAGAAGAAGCAGAAGCAGAAGGAGAAGCAGGAAAAGCAGAAGAAGCAGAAGCAAAAGGAGAAGCAAAAGAAGGAGAAGGAGAAGCAGGAGCAGAAGAAGAAGCATAAGGACAAGCACAAGCAGAAGGAGATGCAGAAGGAGAAGCAGGAGAAGCAGAAGAAGCAGAAGCTGAAGGAGAAGCAGAAGTAGGAGAAGGAGGATAAGCAGAAGCAGAAGGAGAAGCAGAAGAGGAATGAGAAGCTGAAAAAGAAGCAGGAGAAGCACAATAAGCAGAAGCAGGAGAAGCCGAAAGAGAAGAAGCAGAAGAAGCAGAAACAGAAGCAGAAGTAGAAGCAGAAACAGAAGGAGAAGCAGCAGAAGAAGTAGAACCAGAAATTCAGGCAGGAGAAGCAGAAGAAGCAGAAGCCGAAGGAGAAGCAAAAAGAGAAGCAGAAGGAGAAGTAGAAGAAGCAGCAGAAGGAGAAGCAGCAGAAGAAGCAGAAAAACAAGCAGGAGAT
>NW_012308304.1:0-2567 GCF_000151885.1 Dipodomys ordii | reverse complement strand
TCCCGCTGTGTCCCCGCTGTGTCCCGCTGTGTCCCGGCTGTATCGACGCTGTGTCCCGCTGGATCCCGCTGTGTCCTCGCTATGTTCCCCGCTGTGTCCCGATGTGTACCCCTCATTGTGTCCCCCTATGTGTCCCGCTGTGTCCCCCACTGTGTCCCGCTGGGTCCCGCTGGGTCCCCCACTGTGTCCCGCTGTGTCCCGCTGTGTCCACTGCTGGGTCCCCACTGTGTCCCACTTTTTCCCCCGCAGTGTCCCGCTGTGTCCTCGCTGTGTCCCACGCTGTGTCCCACTGTGTCCTCGCTGTGTCCCCCGCTGTGTCCCGTTGTGTCCCCTGCTGTGTCCTGCTGTGTCGCGCTGAGTCCCGCTGTTTCCCTGCGGTGACCCTCAGTGTCCCCGCTGTGGCCCCGCTGTGTCCAGCTGTGTATACACCACTGTGTCCAGCTTTGTCCCTGCTGTGTCTCGCTGTTTCCCACGCTCTGACCCCCACTGTGTTCCGCTGTGTCCCCCGCTGTGTCCCGAAGTGTCCCGCTGTGTACTGCTGTGTCACCCACTGAGTCCCGCTTTGTACCAGCTATGTCCCGCTGTGTCCAACCTGTGTCCCCCGCTGTGTCCCCCTTTGTCCCCCGCTGTGTCCACCGCTGTGTCCCGCTGTGTCCCCCGCTGTGTCCTGCTGTGTCCACTGCTGTGTCCCCATTGTGTCCCACTGTTTCCCCCCCTGTGTCCCGCTCTGTCCTCGCTGTGTCCCCCGCTGTGTCCCGCTGTGTCCCCTGCTGTGTCCCGCTGTGTCCCGCTGTGTCCCTGCTGTGACCCGCTGTGTCCCGCTGTGTCCCCGCTGTGTTCCCTCTGTGTCCTCCTGTGTATCCCGCTGTGTCCAGCTTTGTCCCTGTTATGTCTCGCTGTGTCCCACGCTCTGTCCCACACTGTGTTCCGCTGTTTCCCCGCTGTGTCCGGCTGTGTCCCCCGCTGTATCCCGCTGTGTCCCTGCAAGGTCACTGTTGTTTCCCTCTGTGTCCCGCTGTGTTCCGTGGTGTCCCGCTATGTCCCCCGCTGTGTCCCCCGCTGTGTCCCGCTGTGTCCTCACTGTGTCCCCCGCTGCGTCCCGCTGTGTATTCCGCTGTGTCACGCTATGTTCCCGCTGTGTCCGCGCTGTGTCCCGCTGTGTCCCACTGTGTCCCGTGGTGTCCCAGTTTGTCCCCAGCTGTGTCCCCCGGTGAGTCCCCGATGTGTTCCCGCTGTGTCTTGCTCTGTCCTCCCTGTGTCCCCCGCTGTGTCCCGCTGTGTCCCCCACTGGGTCGCGTTGTTTCCTACGCTGTGTCTCACTGTGGCCCCGTAGGGTCACCGCTGTTTCCCCTGTGTCCTCGCTGTGTCCCCCGCTGTGTCCTCGCTGTGTCCCCCGATGTGTCCCGTTGGGTCCTCAGCTGTGTACCCTGCTGTGTCCCGTTGTGCCACGCTGAATCGACGCTGTGTCCCGCTTGGTCCCGCTGTGTCCTCGCTGTGTTCCCCGCTGTGTCCCGCTGTGTACCCCTCTGTGTCCCCCTCTGTGTCCCGCTGTTTCCCACACTGTGTCCCGCTGTGTCCGTTGTATCCCCCGCTGTGTCCCTGCTATGTCCCTGCTGTGTCCCGCTATGTACTGCTGTGTCCCCGCTGAGTCCCGCTGTGTCCCCGCTGTGTCCCGCTGTGTCCCCGCTGTATCGATGCTGTGTCCCCCTGGGTCCCGCTGTGTCCTCGCTATGTTCCCCGCTGTGTCCCGATGTGTACCCCTCATTGTGTCCCCCTCTGTGTCCCGCTGTGTCCCCCACTGTGTCCCGCTGTTTCCAGCTGTGTCCCCCACTGTGTCCCGCTGTGTCCCGCTGAGTCCACTGCTGTGTCCCCACTGTGTCCCACTTTTTCCCCCGCTGTGTCCCGCTGTGTCCTCGCTGTGTCCCGCTGTGTCCTCGCTGTGTCCCACGCTGTGTCCCACTGTGTCCTATCTGTGTCCCCCGCTGTGTCCCGTTGTGTCCCTTGCTGTGTCCTGCTGTGTCGCGCTGAGTCCCGCTGTTTCCCTGCGGTGACCCTCAGTGTCCCCGCTGTGGCCTCGCTGTGTCCAGCTGTGTATACACCGCTGTGTCCAGCTTTGTCCCCGCTGTGTCTCGCTGTGTCCCACGCTCTGTCCCCCACTGTGTTCCGCTGTGTCCCCCGCTGTGTCCCGCTGTGTCCCACTGTGTCCCGCTGTGTACTGCTGTGTCCCCCGCTGAGTCCCGCTGTGTCCCAGCTATGTCCCGCTGTGTCCCACCTGTGTCCCCCGCTGTGTCCCGCTGTGTCCCCCGCTGTGTCCCCCGCTGTGTCCCCCGCTGTGTCCCGCTGTGTCCACTGCTGTGTCCCCATTGTGTCCCGCTGTTTACCCCCCTGTGTCCCGCTGTGTCCTCCCTGTGTCCCCCGCTGTGTCCTGCTGTGTCCTCGCTGTGTCCCCCGCTGTGTCCCGCTATATTCCCCGCTGTGTCTCGCTGTGTCCCACGCTCTTTCCCCACTGTGTTCACACTGTGTCCCCCGCTGTGTCCCGCTGTGTCCCCCGCAGTGTCCCGATGTGT
>NW_012308303.1:0-2567 GCF_000151885.1 Dipodomys ordii | reverse complement strand
TCAGTCGACGGCGACGCACGCCATCTAGTTGTGGTTTTGTGAATTGCAGTTTTCTCTCATGGAATGCATGGGGGAAAAAAAACAACAAACAAACCACTCACTGACTGACTGAGAAAACCGGCCCAGGCTGGCTGGCCCCGAGAGAGACTGCCTTCTTTTCAGAGAAGGGGTGCAGTGGGGATGATGATGTGCCTCGTTGGAGTATGGGGCCCATGCCTAGGCAGGCAGGCAGGCAGGCAGGCTCGGAGTGGGACCGTTGTGTGTTGGAGCGCCAGTACAGTAGCTCAAGCCCCAGGATTGACTGGCAAGTCGAGAGGAAAAGGAGGGAGGGAGTGCGGGCGGGCGGGCGGGCGGGAGAGAGAATGCAAACGAGAGAGAGAGAGAGAGACAGACAGACAGACAGACAGACAGACAGACAGAGACAAAGAGAGACACAGAGAGAGAAATAGAGAAACAGAAACAGAGAGACAAGAGACAGAGACGTGGTGAATTGGTCCGGCTGGACTACATACATGCTCTGTCGCGTCCGATCTTTGAGTTTCCTCAAAGATGCACGCACGCACACACACAGATACACTGAGATGCCCTCTGCCCCCTCTTCTCTCCTCTCCAATTCCCCCGCCCCCTCCCCCCTCCCCCACAAGTCAGGGACCAGAAATGAGATCCCTCCCCTTCGCCTATTGCGTCAATTACAAACAAAAGGCAGCGTGAGATTCAAGCAAATTTGTTTTATTTTGTTCCGAGGGTAGGGTTGTGGATTTTGGTGCGGGGGGGGGGGTCGGAGGTCGTGGTCGTGGTCGAGTAATCGCCTGCGGGGGGGGTGAGGATGGACGGTTACGCCACCTGCATGGATGGCTCGCGTTCCCCTCTGGCTGTCTGGTTGCCGCTGAGTGCTTCAGATATCACCATCCGGTCAGGAAGCAGGGGCTGGAAGATAAAGAGATATTAAAGAGATAATTAGGAGCAGGACTCCAGGGAAACCCGAACGGGGGGGGGTAGTGGGGAGGGAGAGAATGGTGGAGAGGAGGGGATACGGATCTATCCAGGGAACGAGCGACTCTTCCCCTCCCCCTCCCCCTCCGCAACGCGTCGGCTGGCGGTCGAAACCCCGCCCTCCCCCCTCCCCGTCGTCATGGCTACGACAGAGGAAAAGCAAATGATGATAATAATGAATCATAACAACCTATATGTATGTGTATGTCAGAACTCTCACTCCCCACTGCCGGGTAGGTGAGGACTGACTGACTGAGTGAGTGACTGACCCGACCCGTGTTTTGCCCCTCCCGCCGCCCCATCCACCTTGTCGACGGCGAACGCGCGCCATCTAATGGTGGTTTGGTGAATTGCAGTTTTCTCTCATGAAATGCATGGGGGAAAAAAATGAACAAACAAACCACGCACTGACTGACTGAGAAAACCGGCCCAGGCTGGCTGGCCCCGAGAGAGACTGCCTTCTTTTCAGAGAAGGGGTGGGGTGGGGATGATGATGTGCCTCGTTGGAGTATGGGGCCCATGCATAGGCAGGCAGGCAGGCAGGCAGGCTCGGAGTGGGACCGTTGTGTGTTGGAGCGCCAGTACTGTAGCTCAAGCCCCAGGATTGACTGGCAAGTCGAGAGGAAAAGGAGGGAGGGAGTGCGGGCGGGCGGACGGGCGGGAGAGAGAATTCAAACGAGAGAGAGAGAGATAGACAGACAGACAGACAGACAGACAGACAGACAGACAGACAGACAGAGACAAAGAGAGACACAGAGAGAGAAATAGAGAAACAGAAACAGAGAGACAAGAGACAGAGACGTGGTGAATTGGTCCGGCTGGACTACATACATGCTCTGTCGCGTCCGATCTTTGAGTTTCCTCAAAGATGCACGCACGCACACACACAGATACACTGAGATGCCCTCTGCCCCCTCTTCTCTCCTCTCCAATTCCCGCGCCTCCTCCCCCCTCCCCCCCCGTCAGGCACCAGAAATGAGATCCCTCCCCTTCGCCTATTGCGTCAATTACAAACAAAAGGCAGCGTGAGATTCAAGCAAATTTGTTTTATTTTGTTCCGAGGGTAGGGTTGTGGATTTTGGTGCGGGGGGGGGGTCGGAGGTCGTGGTCGTGGTTGAGTAATCGCCTGCGGGGGGGGGTGAGGATGGACGGTTACGCCACCTGCATGGATGGCTCGCGTTCCCCTCTGGCTGTCTGGTTGCCGCTGAGTGCTTCAGATATCACCATCCGGTCAGGAAGCAGGGGCTGGAAGATAAAAAGATATTAAAGAGATAATTAGGAGCAGGACTCCAGGGAAGCCCGAAGGCGGGGGGGGGGGCAGGGGAGGGGGGAAGGATGGAGTAGACCAGGGCATACAGATCTTTTGGGGACGAATCGAGTCCTCCCCCTCCTGCTCCCCCTAAGTTCCCCGACGGCTGGGTGTCCAAACACTCCCTCAGGCCTCCGTCGCGCCGTGGCTCCCTGCTCCACTGCTCAGCGGGACTATTCTGACTAGGAACGGTGGTCACGTCCTGAGGTGATCCAATTCTGCTTCATCTGTGCAGGATGTATGTGATTGTCTGATCTCGGTGTAT
>NW_012308302.1:0-2567 GCF_000151885.1 Dipodomys ordii | reverse complement strand
CGGAACACAGCAGGACACAGCGGGAAACAGCGGTGACCGTGCGGGGACACAGCGGGACACAGCGGGGGACACAGCGGGACACAGCGGGGGACACAGCGGAAAACAGTGGGGGACAGAGCGTGGGATACAGAGAGACACAACGGGAACAAAGCTGGACACAGTGGTGTACACAGCGGGACACAGCGGGACACAGCGGGGAATATAGCAGGACACAGCGGGGGACACAGCGAGGACACATCGGGACACAGCGGGGGACACAGCAAAAACACAGCGGGACACAGGGGGGAAACAGCGGGCCACAGCGGGGACACAGCAGGGGACACAGTGAGGACACAGCGTTGGACAGAGAGGGACACAGCGGGGCACAGAGGGGACACAGCGGGACACAGCTGGGACA
This sequence comes from Dipodomys ordii, assembly GCF_000151885.1. Lineage (NCBI taxonomy): Eukaryota > Metazoa > Chordata > Mammalia > Rodentia > Heteromyidae > Dipodomys > Dipodomys ordii. The sequence continues at coordinate 2,170 of NW_012308302.1, read as the reverse complement.
CACCGGGGATACAGCGGGGGACACAGCTGTACACAGCGGGACACAGCAGGGACTCAGCGGGACACATCGGGTACACTGCGGTGACAGAGCGGGACACAGAGGGGAGAGAGCGGGACACAGGGGGGCCACAACGGGGGACCCTGAGGGAAACAGCGGAGAACACAGAGGGACACAGAGGGACACAACGGGGGACACAGGGGACACAGCAGGACACAGCGGGACACAGCAGGGGACACTGCAGGACACAGCGGGGGACACAGCGAGGACACAGGGGGAACCAGCGGGACACAGCGTCGATACAGCAGGGACACAGCGGGACACAGCGGGGTACACAGCTGGGGACACAATGGGACATAGCAGGAGACACAGCGAGGACACAGCGGGACACAGAGGGGACACAGCAGGACACAGCAGGGACACAGCGGGGACACAGAGGGGACTCAGCGGGGGACACAGCGGGGGACAAAGCCGAACACCACGGGACACAGTGTGACACAGCGGGACACAGCGGGGACACTGCGGGGACACAGCGGGACAAAGCAGGGGACACAGCGGGACACAACGGGACATAGCGGGGGACACAGCAGGGGACAGCGGGGAACAGAGAGGGGACACAGCGTGACACAGGGGTGACACAGCTGGACACAGCAGGGTACACAGCGGGACACAGCGGGCACACAGCGGGGACACAGCGGGGGCACAGTGGGACACAGTGGGGACAGATCGGTGGACACAGCAGTGGACACATCGGGGGACACAGAGGGGACACAGTGGGAAACAGCGGGGGACACAGCGAGGACACATTGGGACACAGCGGGGACACAACGGGACTCAGCAGGGGACACAGCAGTACACAGCGGGACACAGCGGGACACAGCGGGGGACACAGTGGGACAGAGCAGGGTACACAGCAGGGCACACAGAGGGACCCAGCGGGACACAGCGGGGGACACAGCGAGGACAAATTGGGACACAGAGGGGACACAGCTGGACTCAGTGGGGGACACAGCAGGACACAGTATTACACAGCGGGACACAGCGGGACACAGCGGGGGACACAGTGGGACAGAGCAGGGTACACAGCAGGGGGCACAGAGGGACCCAGCGGGACACAGCGGGGGACACAGGGGGGACACTGCGGGACACTGCGGGAGACACAGCGAGGACACAGCGTGACACAGCGGAACACAGCAGGACACAGTTGGGACACAGCAGGGGACATAGCGGGACACAGAGGGGGACAAGCGGGACACAGTGGGGGACACGTGGGGACAATGCGGGACACAGAGGGGGACACAGCGATGACAAAGCGGGACACAGTGGGGACACAGCGGGACTCAACACGGTCACAACGGGACACAGCGGGACACCTCGGGGACACAGCAGGGGACACAGCGGGACACAGCGGGGGACACAGCGGGCGACACAGAGGGAACAAAGCGGGACACAGCAGGGGACACAGCGAAGACTCAGCGGGACACATCTGGGACACAGCGGGAATCAGCGGGAGACACAGCGGGACACAGTGGGACAGAGCGGGGACACAGCAGGGACACAGCGGGGGACACAGTGGGACAGAGCAGGGGACACAGCAGGGGAAACAGAGGGACAGAGCGGGACACAGCGGGGGACACAGGGTTGACAGAGCGGGACACAGCGGGGGACACAGTGAGGACACATTGGGACACAGTGGGGACACAGCGGGACTCAGCATGGGACACAGCAGTACACAGCGGGACCCAGCGGGACACAGCGTCGATACAGCGTGGACACAGCGGGGTACATAGCTGGGGACACAACGGGACACAGTGGGGGCCATAGTGGGACAAAGAGGGACACAGCGGGACACAGGGGGTCAAAGCGTGGACAAAGCGGGGACTCAGCAGGGGACACAGCGGGTGACAAACGGGACACCACGGAATACAGGGGAATACAGCAGGACACAGCGGGGGACACAGCAGGACACAGCGGGACACAGAGGTGGACACAGCAGAACACAGAGCGGGGGACACAGCGGGACACAACGGGGACAAAGCGGCCCTCAGCGGGGGACACAGGAGGGGACAAAGTGGAACACCACGGGACACAATGTGACACAACAGGACACAGGGGGACACTGTGGGGAAACAGCGGGACAAAGCAGGGGACATAGTGGGACACAGCGGACTCA
>NW_012308301.1:0-2567 GCF_000151885.1 Dipodomys ordii | reverse complement strand
GAAGCTGAAAGAGAAGATGTTTTTGAAGCAGAAGAAGTAGGAAAAGCAGAAGCAGAAGAAAGAGATGAAGAAGAAGAAGAAGAAGATGAAGAAGAAGAAGAAGAAGAAGAAGAAGAAGAAGATGAAGAAGAAGAAGAAGAAGATGAAGAAGAAGAATATGATGAAGAAGAAGACGAAGAAGAAGACGAAGATGAAGAAGAAGAAGAAGACGAAGGAGAAGACGAAGGAGAAGACTAATATGATGATTAAGATGAAGAAGAAGAATAAGAAGAATAATATTATGATGAAGAAGAAGAAGAAGAAGAAGAAGAAGAAGAAGAAGAAGAAGAAGAAGAAGAAGAAGAAGAAGAAGAAGGAGGAACATAAGGAGAAGCAGTAGAAGCAGAAGAAGCAGAAGCAGGAGAAGCAGAAGCAGAAGAAAAAGAATAAGCAGAAGAAGCAGAAGCAGGGGGAGAATCAGAAGAAGGATAAGGAGAAGGAGCAGCAGAAGGAGAAGCAGAAGCAGAATGAGAACCAGAAACAGAAGGAGAACAAGAAGGAGAAGCAGGAGAATCAGAAGAAGCAGAAGTAGAAGCAGAAAGAGAAGGAGAAGAAGGAGAAGCAGAAGTAGCATCAGAAGAAACAGAAGAAAAGGAAGCAGAAGAAGGAGAAGAGCAGAAGCAGAAGCAGAAGGAGAAGCAGAAGCAGAAGGAGAAGCAGGAGAAGCAGAAGAAGCAGGAGAAGCAGAAGCAGAAGAAACAGGCGAAGCCGAAGAAGCAGAATCATAATCTGAAGCAGAAGGAGAAACAGAAGAAGCACAATCTGAAGCAGAAGCAGAAGAAACAGTAATAGTAGAATAAGCAGAAGCAGCAGGAGAAGCAGAAGAAGAAGGCGGAGAAGGCGAGAGGGAAGGATTAGGAGTAGGAGAAGCAACAGGATAAGCAGAAGCAGAAAGAGACGCAGAAGGAAAAGCAGCACAAGAAGTAGGAGAAGCAGGAGAAGCAGGAGAAACAGAAGACGCAGAAGCAGAATGAGAAGCAGAAGGAGAAATTGAAGCAGAAGAAGAAGGAGAAGCAGAAGCAGAAGGAGAAGCAGAAGAAGAAGAAGGAGAAAGAGAAGCAGAAAGAGAAGCAGAACGAGAAGCAGGAGAAGCAGAAGCAGGAGAAGCAGAAGCAGAAGAAACAGAAGGAGAAGAAGCAGAAGCAGAAGCAGAAACAGAAGGGAAAGCAGAAAGAGAAGCAGGAGAAGCAGAAGAAGCAGCAGCAGGAGAAGCAGAAGCAGAAGAAGCCGCAGAAGCAGAACCTGAAGCAGAAGGAGAAGCAGGAGAAGCAGAAGAAGCAGAATCTGGAGAAGCAGAAGGAGAAGCAGAAGCAGAAAGAGAAGCAGAAGAAGAAGCAGTAGAAGGAAAAGCAGCAGGAGAAGCAGAAAGAGCAGCAGAAGGAGAAGCAGGAGATGCAGAAACAAGAGAAGCAGAAGCAGAAGAAACAGGAGAAGGACAAGAAGCAGAAGCAGAAGGAGAAGCAGAAACAGAAGGAGAAGCAGAAAGAGAAGGAGGGGAAGCAGAAGAAGCAGCAGCAGGAGAAGCAGAAGCAGAAGAAACCGAAGAAGCAGAAGCAGAACCTGAAGCAGAATGAGAAGCAGGAGAAGCAGAAGAAGCAGAATCTGGAGAAGCAGAATGAGAAGCTGAAGGAGAAGCAGAAGCAGAAAGAGAATCAAAAGCAGCAGGAGAAGCAGAAGAAACAGAAGAAGCAGAAGCAGTAGCAGTTGCAGCAGAAGCAGAAGGAAAAGCAGAAGAACGAGAAGGAGAAGGAAAAACAGAAGCAGAAGCAGAAGGAGAATCTGAAGGAGAAGCAGAAGAAGCAGAAGGAAAAGCAGAAGGAGAAACAGAAGCAGAAGAAGCAGCACAAGGAGAAACAGAAGCAGAAGCAGATGCATAACGAGAAGCAGGAGAAGCAGAAGAAGCAGAAGCAGAAGGAGAAGTAGAAGTAGGAGAAGGAGAAGGAAGAGCCGCAGAAGCAATAGGAGAAGCAGAAGGAGAAGCAGAAGCAGAATGAGAAGAAGAAAGAGAAGGAGTAGAAGCAGAAGAAGCAGGAAAAGAAGAAGCAGAATAAAGAGGAGAAAAAGAAGAAGAAGAAGAAGAACAAAAAGTAGAAGAAGAAGAAGAAGAAGAAGAAGAAGAAGAAGAAGAAGAAGAAGAAGAAGAAGAAGAAGAAGAAGAAGAAGAAAAATAAGAAGAAGAAGAAGAAGAAGAAGAAGAAGAAGAAGAAGAAGAAGAAGAAGAAGAAGGAGAAGAAGAAGGAGAAGGAGAAGCATAAGGAGAAGAAGTAGAAGCAGAAGCAGAAGAAGCAGAAGCAGAAGAAAAAGAATAAGCATAAGAAGCAGAATCAGAGGGAGAAGTAGAAGAAGGAGAAGGAAAAGAAGAAGGAGAATCAGAAGGAAAAGCAGAAGATGGAGAAGCAGAAGAAGGAGAAGCAGATGCAGAGATGAAGCAGACGATGAAGCAGATCAGAAGATGATGCAGAAGGAGAAGCATGAGAAGTCAGAGAAGCAGAAGGAGAAGCTAGAGTAGGAGAAGGAGAAGGAGAAGG